>NW_004524644.1:12229975-12238522 GCF_000260255.1 Octodon degus
TCTTTTTATTATTCTCCGGAGGCTAATATTTCACTTTTTATTTCTTTTTTTGGTCTAATACCTGAATTTCTATTATTATTACAGTTTAATAATTTTTGTTCACTCACTTTTAGCTCAAAGACAAAAGAAACAAACTTCTTTACTGATTCTAATTATTAGCTTAATTCCTATAGGATAAATTCCTTGAAGTTGGAAAATAACATTTATATGAGGAGATTTACAACATGTAGCCCAGAATTTACAGTAAAAAAGGTGAGTTTAGAGGAAATGCTAGTTTAGTAAACTGCATAGGTAAATAATATTAATATAGGGTATAATTAAAAATAAAAATTATTTTGGGAAGATAATGTGGAATGTCTTCTCCTACAGAATTAAAACACAATCTATCTTAAGATATCTTCTGGAAGAATTAATTTTTATTTTTAGCATCACTACATAGCATTCATTGAAACTAAGCAGTCCATGCATGGCTCCACCAACAGCAACGGTGCCCTTCTCCCAATAGCTCTATGCAATCACTTTCGTGAAACATAAAGTCTAAACTTTCCAGAGAAAAGAATTTCTAAGAATATAAACTATTATTATTTTCTTTAAATGAGACACTCCCTACAACTTCGAAAAGCAACAAACAAGCATACTTCCCAAAGTCAAAAATGCATCTGCTTTTGAAACAGGAAGAAGGAGCTGATCAAGTGCGCAGACGAGTACAGACAAGGAAGACTGCCCAGGAGAGACAAAGCCAAAGGGAGGGAGCTTCTCCGTCTGGAAACAAGGTGGAAAATGAGCTGCACAGTTAGCGAGCATGTAACCTCACAGTGCTAACCCGCTATTCATTCTTTACGATGCTTAGTGGAGAATTCTTCGTCTAGCCGTCATTAAAAATAGATTTCAGAAATAGCAAGGTATATATGAAGAATACACAAGTATCTAGATTTGAAAATGAAAACAGATCAAATCGTTTTTGGAAAATATGTTTGTTGTTGTTGTTGTTGTCGTCCTTGCCCTACAGGTCTGTGTTATTTACCTTTGAGTTACATAGTATATCAGAAGGCAGGCCGGCCAGGTGTAGTTTTACTGGAAAATAAAGTGTCTCTCTCATTATACACTTGTCAGTGGACTTCAGTCTTCTTAATCTTGACTAATGGAATAGTGGTAAAATAATAATGTGGACAAACAAAAAGAAAAGAAAAAGAAACAAAGCAGACTGCTATGCAGAAATTTCCTTTGACTTTGTATAGAATAATGTGGAAGGGCCAGCCAAATAGTTCAGCAGATTAAAGCGCCTGCAAGCAGGCACAGGTGCCGGAGGTTCAATCCCCAGGCCTGCTGTGCCAGATCTTCCCCCGGGGCATGCTGAGAGGGCAACTGAGACTGGGCAGAGTGGAGCACATCTGTAATCCCAGCTCTTGGGAGGTTGTAAACAGGCAGATCACTACGAGTCTGACCTAGTAGTGAGACCCTGAACACCCTGTAGACCCTTTCTTAAAATGCAAGGGAAAAATGTGGAGAATTTGTCAAGCCAAGTTAAAAAGGCAGCTTTCTTAATTGATTGAGCATGAATGCCAAGTGATCCATTTTCTTCAAAGCATTATACTGATCTCTGCTGTTACCTGGGCACCACCCCTTAACATTTGCTTTTGCATCCCTCTACGTGGAAACGTAGAGGGCTTTTTGTTGTATGCCCAGTCATAATGAACTTTTAGGAAACATAAACTAACAGAGATACTGGCGAAAATTATAATAACAATTTTCACTTGATTTTTTAAGACAACATTTTAGGTACAAACATTAGTTATATACTGATAGGTTTAAGCACTAAGCTGAAGAAAGAGATAAAAATGATGGAAGCTCTCTGAGTACTGAGGAAGAAAGACTTTTTAAGCAGCAGTGGCACCACATCTTGTATGACATCCGTAGCACAGCACGAAGGCCGAATGCCATCAAGAATCTCTGTGATCACCTGCACCTTCCACTCCTAATGCAAAGGTCTGTAACACTTGCCTCACATGAGAGGACAAATTAGATGCTGGCACTTTATAATTTCATACAGTTTAATAAAGGAAGATTAAAACATATACTATTTACCCATGCAGTAATATTTGATCATTTTTGTCATTATGAATTTTACATGAGAATTAACTAACTCACTCTGAAAGTTTCAGCCTTTTATCTCATTCTCAAAATGAGGACATCTGTTTTAATATGAAAGTGAGGAAACATGTTTTTTACACAGCTTCTTGCAGAGGAAGGTGCTCATGTTTTCTATTTGGCACATTGGCTTCTTGCTCAGGATGGAAACTTCACACACGCCACACACACACACACACACACACACACACACACACACACACACAAATATGGAGTTGTCGATCACACATAGAGAGAAGTAAACCGAAAGAGAATAAAGTCAGATAGAAATTTGAAACATTAATATAAACAAGATTCTAAGCAATGTGTTTAAAACACCTGAAGCGTGCGAGCTATGTCTTTGTTCGGGAACCACACTTGGAATCCAAGCTGCTCATATGCCTTGTTCTATTTTCCAACCTAAATAACAAATGAACTTACAGTGTAGTAACTGTGGGATAGAGAATTATGTCCTTGTGGGAAACATAAGTGTATCAAGATCGACGGATGCTCTTCCCCAATCCCATGCAAGCAAGAGCAAGGGACACAAAACTCTAAAGGAAGGTAAGCAGAGGTACACAGGGGTTTAAAAACTTATTTTTAAGAATCTTTTTCACTTGTGTATAATATCTAAACAAGTATGAAATATCAAAATATGTGACAGATTTTTATTTATGTATCTCTCAATTAAATCAGCCTTTCTATTGTGTACTTTATATACTTATAAGGTATAAATTGCTATTTCATTAAATGATATAAAATTAAAATACAAATATAGCACATAATGAAAACAAAGAGAGGTGAAAAATAATTTAAATATTTATATGATATGAAATGTGATTAAAATATAAAAGTTTAGTCTAGATTCCAGAGTTATGTTCTAAATCTTATTAGGCTTTAAATTGAGTTTAATCAGAATTGATCTTGAGTTGATCCTGGTGTCCTCTATATGTTTGAAATTTTTTGCTAAATTTTATCTTTTACCATGAGACAAAAAAGCCAACAAAACTATGGATTAATAGCATTTCACTTTCTTTCACTTTCTAAAATGAAAGCCGCAAAGTCTGTGGGTTTGGGACCTTTATTGTTGCTGTTCTTTTTTGTTGTTGTTGTTATATAATCAACGGTTTAACTTCCAATACACGCTTTTCCTCAGAGGAGTCCTGTATGAATTATATCAGTTTAAAATTTAAAATTCAATTTATGCCTCTCACTGAATGCATAGTATATTGTAACCACTGTAAAGTTTAAAATATTGTTGGATCATCTTCAACTGGGAAACGTGTGAATTGGAAAAACTTATCAAGTACAAGTAAAAATCAAGGTAGTTACAAGAAACTTAAAGAGGTAAGGAAAAAATTAGTTTTACATTACAAATGTATGAATAAGCTTGTTGTTTACTGGTTTTAGCATAAGATATAGATCTAAATCATTCATATAAAATGCTAGAGGTTTGGCTATGAAATAAAGAAAAAACATAAATGTAATCAGCAGCTTGAAAAAATCCTAAAATGAATAAAATAAAAACAATTAATTTTCCCAATATATTTAGAACTCTGATAAAACCAAGCCATAGAAAGGAAATACTGCACCAGTCAGAAGTATTTCCAGAAGACAATGCCAAATGTGTTTATATGATGTGAAAACTTACTAAACTGATAAAATTATAAGCATGATGTAAATACATTTTAAGAAAATAAGATTATAGCAAAAAGAAAAATTATAGATATCATACTGGATATGTGTTGGAATGATGTATAATAAATTCATTTTATCATATTATTCATATTTATGAATATACACAAAGTGCTCCTGTTCTTTGACTCAATAAATTCACACCTTCCAAAATAAATGAGCTTCTTGCAACAAGGTAAAGCATTTCTGTTCCCTCCTAATTTATGATACCAACAAAACTACAAATGAGTTGAATATAAACTTTAATTATAAGTCTGTCATCAGACAAAAAGTAAATATCTCAAAAATGGATTTATCTTCAGGTCTAGCCAGTGTCCACATGAGCTGCCTTGTACCCTGTGTATGGTTCTGGGTATTCCATTCAACACTGTCTCTGTGGTGTGCATGGCCGGCACCAGGCTCAGGACCCTTCACTGGGCAGCTAGGCATATGCAGCCGCTACTATGATGTCCTATTTTCCCTTGGAGCTGTGCCATCAACAGACACTTGAAATTATCACTCAGTGACAAACATATGAATTGCAAAAATTAGCAAGAAACTCTTTCATTCTGCTTTTGCTTCAAAACCATTCCATGTGACCAAGCTGAAGGCAGGATTTCATTACGTTTGTTCCCTTGGCTTTTCTTTTATGTATACTTGTTCTCCTATTTTTTGAGTATTTTAATATATAAGTTAACTGTATGAGATCTACATCACATATTTATCTTGTAGATATTGAACAGAGTACCATATTGTAACAGAGAAACCTCAACAATTTATTCCTCAACAAGTAATTGTTTTACTTTTTTAGTACCAATGATCAAACTAAGGACCTTGTGGTTTTCAGGCAGGTACTTACACCACTGCTCTATCTCCTCAGATAATTCATTCCCTTGTTTGAATCCCGTTACCTAGAAGCATCTGCCTTAAGGAAAAGACAAAAGGGCCAAGTAAAAAATGAGTTGTGGCTCTTGCTTTGGCCACAGACTTGTGATATTTTCCTATAAGATTTGTTGTATGTTCTAAATAATAATCAACTCATTATATTATTGATAAGCTTAATTCATTGTGTCAATACAGTGCAGCAAGTAAGTGATCACAGTTTTCACTACCACTCTCCATGTAACCATTGAAGAACTTTAATTTTGTCTCTATTAATTACATTGTAATGGTTCAGAATACTTAAGAAAGAAGCTCTTCAGAAAGAAAAAAGGTTGTAGCTCAGATCAGTCAATAGAAAAGCTGTCCTCTGGTCACTCTTCTGGATGGTATGAAATGTCTTCAAAACCATAAGTTTATTGCTCAAAAAGTTTGAGGAGAACAAAATTTAGAGGCTCTTTTCCCTGATGAATATTTGTGCAATATTTTGTATTTACAGAATTCTATAAATCTTCATGGAAAACTTAAAACTGTGTTAACATATATGGTCCACTTATAATCTTAAAATAGAGGTTGTCGAATATATTTAATAGATCAAAAACCTAATTAATGACTTCTTTGTGCATATATGCTGTATGAACATAATGTTAAATAACTGCATGATACTTTTACATGGTGATATATACCAGGCATCTCAATTTAATTTTTTAGCACATTTTTACTCTTGAGATTCATTTAGCACAGAGAGAAGTTTGTTTCTTCATTAACACAAAATTAAGGATTTTTTTTTTTTCTTTTTGGCATTTGACTATCCTGTGGGCTAATCTAAGGATCTCAACAATGCTTCACTAAATATATGGTCTACCACTGAGATATAGCCACAGCATCATAAAATTAAACACTATTTCTTTTGTACCAGGAATCAAACTCACAATGCAGTGCTTGCAAGGCAGATGCTGTGCCACTGAGCTATATCTCTAGCCCAGAAAATTAAAGATTTTCACATGCCTGTCATCACATCCATGCATGACAATTTACAAATTCAACTATTCACAGATGTCCTAAGACCTTTACAAATTTTTGGCACTGATTTGGTGAAATAAATTCATACTACTATGGAATTAAATATATTAATTATGCAAATGCCATGAATATAGCAAAAAGGAAGCATAAATATGTATATCAGTAAGCTTATTTGTTGTAAAATACATTAGGCCTACATAGAGAGCATGTGGATTAGGCAGATTAGACTAAGTGCACTGCCACCACTACTAAAATCTAACAGTTAGATCATGCCAAAAATCAGCAGATAATCTCAGTATCATCTGATATACTGAACCATTAAAAAATAAAAAAAAAAACTTTGTAAGTTTGGTAGTAATTAATTGATTCTTTTTGGTAAAATATGATAAAATTTGTTATAATTCCACATATATTACTATTTACAAATATGACATTCTATTTTCCTAACTAAGGTATCAAAATGACAAAAAGGTATTCATTAAACTATCTCCTGATTCTTAATTTTATGATCATATAAATTTTAGTAACTTTTAATAACTCACAAATATTTAGGATTACTCTAATTTATTAGGTTTTATAAGTATTTGCTCATAAAACATTTCTTCATGGTTGGAATAAGGCTGTATATTAAGATGAAATGTTTCTCTCTGTACAGGACATTCCACATATATACATTCTCAGAACTTATTGAACAGTGGTACCTATACAAACTACAAAGTTTTGATTAGAACTTTTACACAATTTAGAGCTGTGCAAATGTTGAAATGCATGTCTTGCACCTGGAGTTAGGATCATCCTCACATCACAAACAGAAAAGTGTTGTGTTTAACTGCTGATACGTAGGATTAGCTTAAGATAGTTTGACAAGTAAATACATACACAAAGGCAAAGACAGAGTGTAACATTTTGGTTCATACTGTTCTCATTTTATTGGCCCCTCATTTTTACCAAAATCAAGAGTAACTGAAATTCTCCTGATCACTCTTTGAGGACATAAGTTGTCCAACATGCAGGCAGAATTTCAGCAGTTGTTTGTAAAGAGGACTGGTTGATGATTAAGAATTTGCAGAGGTGCAAATTAACTTTGCTTTTCATTTAGAAACTGACAGATGGTAGTATTTTGAGGTGATAAAATGGCGAGGCAATTAATGATTTTACTAATAACTCAAACTTTCCTCGGTGGTGTATTTCTGGAAGATAATATTGATATCCTCCAATCTTAGATTGTTGTAGAAGAAACAACTTCCTAAGTTAACTATTTTTTCTGTATATAACCTGAGATTTCCTTTGAATCTTCAGGAAATTCAGGTCTTTTTTGAGGGCAAAGCCTGCACAAGAATAAATTTAGAGCTGCATGTTTTTCATCTAGTGTTTTTCATTAAATTTTTGCACAGGACCTTAACAAGATAGTGAACTGCTCTCGATGGTCTTGAACCTGTGATCTCCCAACCTTACATCCCAGAGTACTGGATTATAGAAGTGTACTCTTGCTTCCAGTTCAGGCTATTTTTAGCAAGACAGTTCCTCATACTTCTATGGTCTCATTGTTTTATAACCAGAACATCTAAGAAAAGGGTTAAGAAATTAGAACTCATTTATTAACTATTTGTTAAAGAAAAAATAGTGCTACTGCTTTTTAAGGTATATTAGTTTTAGTCTCATGAATTTTATTTTTCTTGAAAGTGGGCAATACTTCATGCAAGATATTTAACAAAGAAATTCAGAAGTTGCCTGTTCCATGTTATGCCTAAGATGCTTGATATTCAGACAGACAGTGAGGTTAAGCTTAACAGCCTAGGTTTTATGGTAAAAACAATAAGCTTCTCTTCTGGAGAGTTAACAACCTAAGTTTGCAGATCAAAATTAGAGAAAAAGGAGGGCTGCAAGGAAAACCAACATTTAGGCCCTAGCCTTCCAAGGTAAATTAAAACTCAGGACATATGAGAACTTGTACTGTAACATCATGTAACTCAGTAGTGTCCCAAATTTTCTAATCAAGGAGATTATGGGGCCAAAGAGGAAAGTGATCAGTGATGTAGAGTGTGCCTAAGGAGAGTCACATGGAGAGAAAAATTCTCTCAGGTTTTTATAGAGAGCACTTTGGCCAAGCAATGGCCATGACTCATCCACATGGCTGACACTGACAAAGGATCTACAATCTGAGGTACCGGATCTCATGATAAATCCTGAGGGGATTTTACTGACCTTATCAGACCTAAAAACTACAACTCTTGTTACATATGTCTTGTTTTATCTTGGTCCTAACCATCCAGAAGAAAAGTATAAAAACGAAGTATAAGAAGTAAAGCCATGGTGTTATGTTGAGCTGTAGGGGACTCAGGTCAACAATTTCTGACATTGCCAGTGAAGTGGAAGACCTAATACTATTATGGACTGTTGGACTCTTTTAGAATATTTCTCTGAGTTAACAGATCTATAATATTCAAATAACAGAATTAAACAAAGGGGATACAGATGAATGTCCATTTTGTATCTGTATATTCAAAATGGTTAGAATAGATACATACTTACATTATCTTAATGAATAGAGGGATTTGTTCTAATAGTGTTTGTAAATAGGATATGTCTGCATCTTGTACAGGAAATAACCAGTAGGAGGAGAGTATGCAATGTGTTAATTATTGAAACTTTCCTACTAATTTGATTTGAAACTGTGTCATTGCTATTTATCTCTCAATAAAATTATGGAAAAAAAGAACTTCAGAAGTTTCCAAGTTCATTTTTAATAGGTTATATAAGTGGAATAATACCTATAGCCATAATACTCAGAGAGCAGAACATACTTGATTTCTCCTTCCGACTGCTACAGTACTTCTTTTTTTT
>NW_004524644.1:12238642-12259281 GCF_000260255.1 Octodon degus
ATGTGGTGCTGGGGGATTGAACCATGGTCCCTGATGCTTTTGCTAAGCTTGTTCTAAGTAGGTGCTTTAGACCACTGAGCCATCTCTCCAGCCCCTGCTACAGTACTTCTTGAAACTGTCTTTCACCGTCTTGTTTCATCTGATCTTTTGAGCTGTATTTTCAATTACCTTAAAATATTCATGTAATTTTGTATTCAACTAATCATGTTTACTGCCCATATATACGAACCATTTATTCTCATTTGTTCTAGTAGAAATGGTGTTTTTCATTGCTTAGAACTGCTGAACTTGCAATTTATAACACATTCCACAGACTTCTTTCTGTTGCTGTATATTTCTTCCAATTGTCTCAAGTGTTTCACTCTTAGATTTTGCTAACAGTCCATTAAATTGATGCCATAATTGAACCTTAGGTTGGAAAAGATAGCTAAGACAATTTATACAAGGTCTTTCTGTTTTGCACATTTTTTGAATGTTTGTTTTGTTTCTTTAGTTCATGTGAGTAGTACATAGTGTTTACGTTCCTTGTGGGAAGTTGTTGCAGGATGCAACAAATTTTAATTACTTTTGTCAACTCTTCCCCCTTTCTGTTCTTCCCAAATTTTGAATTATATAATGTGGTTAGGAGTAATCATGTGATTTTCTAAATTCTGAATATTTGCAATGGGATACTGATATTTTTATGAGGTTGTACATACAATATAAATTCTTTATGTTCAGGGACCCCTTGAAATTCTTATTTCATTTAGCTTTCACCTTGTCTCAAAACATTTACACAGGTCAGGTGATGGCTGTTGTTGGGAGGCGTAATCGACTTACTGAAGGTACTCATCAAATTGATTTTTATCATATACGGAAGTATGTATTTTTTTCAAAGCACTCAAAGTACTCTATGACTTAAGAATGACTATGAAAGTTTTACTTTTAAGAAAATTATAGAACCTCAATTTAATCTGATACATCTTATGGATTTATATATGTTTAAGACTGTGACATTTTATTTTATTATTATTATTTTTTGTATTTTAGAGAAAGGAAGACAGGGTGTTCAGAGTCTCACTACTAGATCAGACTCGTAGTGATCCACCTGTTTACAACCTCCCAAGAGCTGGGATTACAGTCGCAAACCACCAAACCCAGTCTCAATTGCTCTCCCCAGGGCAGGGTGTGAATGGAAGGCCCAGGGATTGAAACCCCAGCCTCTCCACCTGCTTGCAGGTGCTTTAATCCCCTGAGCTATTTGGCCAGCCCTAGAACTGCAACATTTAAAACCAGAATATTTCTTTGTTTTACTACTTTAATTGTGATATACTTTACTGGGCAAATTTTAGTTTAATTAAAAATTCTAAGTCATATTTTAATGCAATCTCTAATTAAAATGTTTTAAATTTGGTGGCAAGTGAGTAATATTTCTTAGTAGGAAAAGAATGATAAATTCAAATATATTTGTCTTTCATATATTTCTATAATATAGTATAATTATTACATTAATATTTAATTCATATTTAAAATAACTAATAAAATTAGTATACTATTTATTATTTCCTGGTAGTAAAGCGATGTATCACAATATTTATTGAATTTTTATATTCATTAGATTACTGATTCATTATATTCTAAACTATCCAAAGAACCAGGATGAATTCAGTTCCTGGAAGAAAATGACAACAGAACTGAAAAGTATATATTTAGAAATATGATTCATGTCTAGTACTTTTGCAAAAATGATTACAACTTAGCAGTCTTAAAAATTAAAATGACTTGAAATAACTGAATTATGTGGATGGATGGCTTCCCATTCCTAGATGTTTGTACATTCTAAACTAAATTATGAATATTCGTTATTCTGTTGCAGAAAATGTTAGATCTAAACAGTGATTCTGGCCGGCTACTTATTCCAGAGGTGATTTTTACTAACTCAAAAGGAAATCAAACTTTCATTTATGATATCCATAAGGGTTTTACTAGTCTTATCAAAATGAAACAAAACAGTATATTGGAGCATTTAAAACTACTGCTTTTAATAGCTCTGAATTAGATTACTTCATCTTTAGCACTTTATTAAATGTCATTCTACATTAAAATTATTATAAATTAATTTGCAATATATTTTCTTTTAAACCTTGGGTTAGTTTGATGAAATATGGAAGCACAAGGATTGATAAGACTATTTTGATTTTAAATGTGCATTTGTTCACTAAAAAGATACGTTATGAATTGAATGAATGATATTATTAATCACTCTCTTGTTTTACTCCTGTGTTTGACTCTTAACATGTAATCCACTGAAAAATTTTAAAATAATGATAAAAGAATATGTATTAAAATGTGTTCCAAAATAGCCAGTCTTTCTTTCCTTATTTCTTTTGATTGAATTTTTTTTCACTTTTCCTTTTTTTAAGTTCTAAATCCTTCCTGACATTTTAAAGAAATAAAACATTCAGAATAATTACCTAAATAAAGCATGAAAAACACTGAGAAGAGTTAATATAAAGTGCTTTTCTTTTTTTTTGTGTGTGTGTGTGTGTTTGAAAAAGCCAAAAATGACTTTTTAATTTCATTTTTCCATAATTTTATTGAGAAAAAGGTAGCAATGAGAGAGTTTCAAAATAAATTGGTAGGACAGTTTCAATAATTAACACATTGCATATTGTCTTCCTAGTGGTTATTTGTTGTACAAGATGCAGACATGATATCCTACTTACAAACACTATTAGAACAAATCCCTCTATTCATTGAACTAAGAGATTGTAGCTATATATTTATCCTAACCATTTTGAATACACAGATACAAAATTGTCATTCATCTGTATCCCCTTTCTTTGTTTAGTTCCGTCATTTAAATATTATAGGTGTGTGAACTCAGCAAAGTATTCCAAAGGAGTTCAATAGTCCATTGGGTCTTCCACTTCACTGGCAATGTCAGAAATTTTTGACCTGAGTCCCCTACAGCTCAACATAACAGCATGGCTTTACTTCCCATACTTTGTTTTTATACTTTTCTGCTGGATGGTTAAGACCAAGATAAAGCAAGACCTATGTAAGAAGAATTGTAGCCTTTGGATCTGATCAGGTCAGTCAAATCCCCTCAAGATTAATCCTGAGACCTTGTACCTCAGTTTGTAGATCCTTTGTCAGTGTCAGTCATGTGGATGAGTCATGGCCATTGCTTGGCCAATGTGCTCTCTGTGAAAGCCTGAGAGAATGTTTTCTCTCCATGTGACTCTCCTCTGGCACACTCTACATCATCAGTTACTTTCTTCTTTGGTCCCATAATCTTGATCAGAAAATGTGGGACACAACTGAGTTACATGATGTTACAGTAGAAGTTCTCATATGTCCTGAGTCTTAATTGACCTTGTAAGGCTAGGGCCATAATGTTGGCTTTCCTTGCTGCCCTCCTTTTCCTCTATTTTTTTCTCTGCAAGCTTAGGTTGCAGAAGAGAAGCTTATTGTTATTACCATGAAACCTAGGTTGTTGAGTTTAACCTCACTATCTGTCCGAATATGAAACATCTTCACCATAACATGGAACAGGTGTTTTCCATAAAGTATTGATATGTTAAACTTTAAATCCCTATAAAATATGAAAAAATAAAATATATTTAAAAAATAGGAATAAACAATTATATATGTTTACATGTAAGTCCAGAAATCTAACCACATACAACATTGTCACAGGACAGTCCTGCAACACTCCTTTTCCTGTCTCCTTCCTTCATTCACCACCGCTTTCCTTTTGAAACAATCAACTACCTGAGAGATAGCATGGCAGCACCTAGCATGTCATGACAAGCAGCACATATTCAGAGGACCAGAATAACAGGCACTCCAAGCATGAACCTACTATTACAAATTGCCAACTTCGGTGCAGTTGCTTACACTGGTATCAGTATATATGGTTAGTCAGGGTGAGAATCCCTCCAATTAATTGTTCGATTTAAAAATCTTCTGAAGATTCTCAGGACCATTGCCTTAACCATCTTGTACATATAACTCTATGGCTTGCCTCTGTCATGTTTCCTAGCTCTTTTCCTTGCTCTCTTTAGATTGTCTAGTCCTTAAGTTCTTGCTTTCCTTTTAGTTGTATTATACCTTTTTATTTGTATTTTTTTCTTTTGAGTTCTTATACTAGGAAAACTATACTATATTTACACATGTGTGTCTGGCATATTTCACTTATGAGTATATCTTCAAATGGCATCCACTTAAATATAAAGGCTTCGAGTTTATCATTCTTTATAGTTGATTAATACTCCAATATATAAAAATACCACATCTTTTTCATCCATTATTTTCCTTTTAAAAATAATTTTATTGAGAAACAAATAGCAATGAGACAGTTTCAAAACCAATTACTAGTAGTTTCAATAATTAATACACTGCATATTGTTGTATTAGTGGTTATTCATTGTAAAAGATGCAGATATGATATCCTGTCCACAAACACTATTAGAAAAAATCTCTCTATTCACTGAATTAAGAGAATGCATCTGTGTATCTATCCTAACTCTTTTGATTATACAGACACAAAATGGATGTTCATTTGTATCCCCTTTTTTGTTTAACTTTGTCAGAGAAGGGTATTTCATTGTCATTTAAATATTGTAGGTGAGTGAATTCAGCAAAATATTCCAATACAGCCCAATAGTCCATAATAGTAGTGGGTTTTCCATAGGACTAGCAATGTCAGAAGTTGTTGACTTGAGCCTTTTACAGGTCAGCATATTAATATGGCTTTAATTTTTATCCTTCATTTTTATACTTTTCTTCTGGATAGTTAAGACCAAGATAAAGCAAGAGTTATGTAACAAGATATGCAATTTTTGTATCTGACAAGGTCAGTCAAATCCCCTCAGGGTTTATCCTGAAACCCTGTACTGCAGTTTGTAGATCCTTTGTCAGTGTCCGCCATGTGGAGGAGTCATGGCTATTGCTTGACCAATTTGCTCGCTGTGAAAGCCTGACAGACTGTTTTCTCTCCTTGTGACTCTCCTTAGGCACACTCTACATCATTAATCACATTCCTCTGTGGTCCACTAATCTCCTTGATCAGAATATTTGGGACAAAACTGAGTTACATGATGTTACAGTACGGGTTCTCCTATGTCCTAAGTCTTTGCTGACCTTGAAAAAGTTTTATGAAAAAATAGTAGAATAGGCCCAAAATGTTGGTTATCCTTGCAGACCTTCTTTTTCTCTAATTTCCCTAAGTCTGTAAACTTAGGTTGTTAATCCTCCAGAAGAGAAGTTTTTTATTATTATCCTACAACATAGGCTGTTGAAGCTAATCTCACTATCTGTCTGAATATCAAACATCTAACACAGTTAAAAGGAAAGCAAGAACTTGAGAATTAGACAACAAAGAGAGAGAAAGGAGAAAAGCTAGGGAACATGACAGAGGCAAAGCCATACATTTATACGCACAAGATGGCTAAGGCAATAATTCCCAGAATCTTCAGCATGTTTTTGAAACTAATAGTTAATTGGTAGCATTCTCACCCAGACTAACTATATATGCTCATACCTGTGAACTAAGCAACTGCACTGAAGATAGCAACATGTAATGGTAGGGTCCTGCTTAGAATGCCTGTCATTCTGGTCTTCTACATACATACTGCTTTTCATGACATACCAATTACTGCCACACTGTCTCTCAAATAAATATTTGGTTAAAAAAGGGTAATAAATCAAAACAAAAGACAACAAAAAAGTCACATGACTATCCTGCTAAAATGCTGTATATGGTTAGATTTCTAAATTTCTGTTGAAAATATGTAACTGTTTTTTCAAATTTTTTATTTTTTTTAATTTTCAAATGTTTTCTTCATATTCTATAGGGACTTAATGTTTAACATATCAATACTTAATAGAAATTACCTATTCCATCATATGCCTAAGATATTTTCTATGTACAATATAGTACATAGAAATTTTACAATTGTAAAATTGTTCTAGAAGGGACGTTTATGGATAGTGCTATAGAAAATCTAACCAGAATAAAATAATTGTGCTTCTGTAATTTTTCAGTCGTTGCTAAGAATATTACTACCTCTAATCAGATACATAATAATTAGAGCCTAACAGTATAAATGATGAGAATAAAAATTATGTATAGTCCATTGCATGTAGTTCAGAATAATTCAGAAATAATATTATATTTAGATTGCATTCTATTATATGAAAAAATAGAACAAATTATTTTAAGATCTTGTCATATTTCCTAACTAGAAGAATGAGAAAAAGTTTTCTATTATTAAAATTTTAGAGGCCTCATGGGAAGACCATGGTATTTTTCAGGTTACAATGAACTAATATTAAGTTAATAGTAAGTGAATAAAAATAGTTCGTGCAATAGTTACATGGAATATCATCACCAGTGGCCTCAGAACTACCAGAAATTTGAGCTGCACCAAATGCTATGTCCATTAACAGCACTCTGTTCTCTATTCTGTACCTGAAACAGTGATGCATGGGTCAGTGTTATGGTTTGTGTCTTGTTGTACCCAAAGCTTCATGTAGTGATGAAGCAGCAGTCTTCTAGAGTTTATGATTAATTCATGATCCAGTGCTGGGATTATGGGTGTGAGTACTACAACCCCCTAAGAAAATAGCCTGAATGTGAAATAAGGAAGGGAGAGAGGCCTGCCTCTGCTGCTGCCTCTTCTCCTGTCTTTTCCTTCTTGCTGTCTTGCTATCTTCTGCCACCATGAACTGCTACTCTCTGACATGTGTCACCCTGCCTCAGAGTCGGCCAAGTGTAGACTGAAATCTCTGCAAACTGTGAACTAAATAATCCTTTCCTTCCTTAATTTTGGTTGTCAGTTATTTTGTCCCAACAATGAAAGAAAAGTAATTGAGACAGATGATGAATAATTTTTGCTTTTAAATTTTCAGTCCTTACTCCTAATTCAGGAAAGCAAGCCCAGACAGGAGGCCTGCTTTGGTGCCTACCTGGCCAACCTCACATGCACCCAGAGGATGAGGTTATGGAGGGATCTTAGCACTGTTCAAAGTAAGACACATATAGTCTCGACGTGAAGGACTGGAATAAGTTATTCCATAAAACACAAATGAAAGGAAAAGGGACAAATTTAGATAAAATAAACTTTAAATCAATAGTAATAAAAGAAATAGAAGATATCATGTGTCAAGAAAAGGATATCTTCTGCAATAGGATAGAGCAATGCACCTTGACAACATAGTAAGTGAAGTGATAAACACACAAGCTTAACTATTGCATAGTTTCTGTTACCTGAGAAGCCCAAATGTAAATTGATTAAAGAAAAAAATCTAGATAATAAACACAGACTTTTTGAAAAGTGAAAACTTTTGGAGGAAAGCCTGAGAGGAGACAATAAAAATGATAAAGTTTTTTTTGTGGATGTACCCACTCCCCAGGAAGAATGCCATCAATATGTGCTGCAAAAGATCTAACTCCTCACTTCTTATGATCTGCATTTGATTATTTTATAAAGAAAAATTTTAAATACCTGAAAGAATAAAAATAAGAAAGAATTTCAGAGTGATGCAACAAAAGCAACTCTAAGAAGGTAGGTGAAGCAATTGATGCATCCGTCCATAGAAAAATCCTGAAGTGCTATATTTCAAGTAACTAGAAAAATGAATTGAAAATTGATAGAAAGAAATAAATAACAAAGATCATAGAGATAAATAAAATGAACAATGATAATACGAAAGATCAATGAAATAGAGTCTGATTTATGAAATGTTGAGTAGTATTAGATAAACTTTAGGTAGATTAAGAGAAAGCGAGTCTTGCAATTGCTGATCAAACGGAAGGTATCACAGATAATGCCACAGGGACATAAAATCTTGTTAGATATAACTATCCATAACTTATGGCCCTCTAATGTAATACCTGAGAACAAATAGAGATTTCTGCACATGGACACATTACCAAAGCTGAATTGTGAAAATTGACATAGAAAATCTAGACAAATCCTAGAAAACTCAATCAACCAGAACATTAAAGGGATTATTTGCCATGATCTAATGGGATTTTCCCCAAGGATAGAAAGTAGCTCAATATATGCAAGGTAGTAAACTTGATACATCACAAGGACACAGTAAAAAAACAATAAATAAAATGATCATATTTATGAAACATACAGAATAAACTTTCAATAAAATTCAATAATATTTCAAGATAAAAATGCTGAACAAATTGTGGGAGGAAGAAAAATATTTCAACATAATGTTGACCATGAATAATAACCTGAGAGCTCTCATTATCATAAATGGGGGAAAAAACTGAGAGTTTTCTCTGTAAATCACAAATAAGTGAGCAATATCCACTCTCCAGTTTCATTCAGCATGAAATTCGTATCTTACCCATAAGACTCACAATTGTATAAAGATCAAATAAAATAGTAAACAAAGTCAAATTATCACTCTTTACTGAAGACATGATGTTATATAAATAAAATTCCAAAGATTGCACAAAAGAACTATATGAACTAATAAGTAAATTTACTGAAGTAGCAGGATACAATCCCAACCTACAAAAATCCATAGCACTGCCAGATGTGAGTACCAAAGGATCTCAAGTAAAATTCAAAAACACATTTCTAGTTTTGCACCACTACTGAGACCCAGCTGAAGGCCCAGAGTGTGGCTCTCTCTTTACCTCTACTGTGACCCAGGTGAGTCCCCCAGAAGGCCCAAAGAACATACCCTCCCTCACTTCTGCCTTCACTGAGGTAAAATTCATGGGAATGCTCAGAGACCAGAGAGAGTCCCAGCAACACAGCAGGGTCCTAACTGTGCCACAACAGGATGTACGGGCAAGACTCTTACTGTGAAAAGTCTGAAGCAACAGTAATTGCACAAGCCAACAAGCTGTAAGATAGATGAATCAGCGCTGTGTGCTGGGGACCAAAACGCACAGAAGGGAAGTAAAGGGAAGAGCTGCCCTTATTCTTTTGTTTTGTTTTGATTAATGTTTCTCTTTTCTTTCTTTTATTGTTTCCTCTTTCCTAAATATCTGGGGAGAACTCTAACCAAAAAGAGACATACCAAAAAAGAAGCCAATCCCTCAAACCCAGAAACCAAGTTCAGACAATCCCTTGCTTCTCCTTCATTCCTTCTTTTCTGTCCTCTGCTATACTATTCCAAAGTGTGTGTAATAGTCTTTTCCTCAAGATAGTTGTTTCTACTATATATTCAATCATCTTTGTTTTACCCACTATCCTTCTTAAATCTCCCACCACAGCATAAAACTTCTCTACTCAGGAAAAACACTATGAACACAGGCTCTCAAGTTAGAATTGGTTTTGTTATATATAACTGTAGATTTTGTTTCTATGGTTTAAGATACAAAATTAATACTTGCCACTGTATATCATTTTCTAAACTGTGCTTGATGCTATAGTTATTGCTAAATATACTATTTAGCTAGGATATCAAATCTGTGTAATTAGTTATTTTCCCTCCTTTTACCATATTGGAAGCTCTGGAGCAATAACCTCAGCAGAGTCCAGCATCAAATAACTGGGAACTGAAGCAAACAGATATCAACATCATACATTTAGTTAACTGGGAATGTAGTAGATTGGAAAAGAAATAAGTCAAGAAATTCTTACACATAGAGAATATCTCTGGGAAATAGACTTTTCATAGAAAAGTCTCAATACTAGTGATATTACCTACTACAAAAATTTATAGGAATCAACAAAGAAAAAGAAATGAAAGTGTTTGAAACAGAAAGTGACAAGATAACAAGTAAAATGAAATCTCAATATCCAGCCCACCCAGAACAAGTCCAAGAGACAATGATGTAGTGTAAAATGGAAGACAAAATGTGAAATTTTCTGAGATAAAAACAATCAAAGTAAAGAAACAAATCCATGAAATGATAGAGGAAACCAGATGAGAAATAATATAGCTCAATGATCTAAATGCCTGCTTGGCAAATACAAGGAACTGAGTTCGACATTTGGTATTGCATGTCATGCCAGCCCCAGAACCTTGGGCATATAGTGTCAGCCCCGAAATCAGGCGTGCTGGTGCATACCTGTAATCCCAGTGCTGAGGAAACTGAGACAGGAGTATCACATGATTCTTAACTGCAGAGTGAGACCCTGTGCCTAGTAAATAGGGCCAGTCAGATATCTCAGTTGACTAAAGTACCTGCTGAGGTGGAGCACAGAAGCCAGGGTTCAATCCTTGGCATGCCATGCTAGCCCTGCTCCCCAGGATGCACTGAGTTAGGAATTGAGACTGGCTGAGGTGGCACACACCTGTAATCCCAGAACTTGGGAGGCTGAAAACAGGAAGATCACTACAAGTCCAATCTACATAGTGAGAACCTGTAGACAATTTAGACCCTGTGTGGAATACATAAATAAAAATAAACAAACAAACAAATCTCAAATAAATAAATAAATAAGTATTTTTTAAAAGTCATTAAGAAATAATGTCTCAGGTACAAAAAGAAACATCAACATTCATATAGGAATTACTGACCAAATCAAGAATATATATATATATATATATTTAAAATGATGATGTTCGGTGAAGGATGAAAAATATGAATTATCAATATTGGAGAGAAATATAATGCATTAAATGAATTCAAGCAGATACCCAAGTAACTTAAAGTTCCACTGACAGCTGCCAGAAACATTTGAAATTAAAGATAGTCTCTCAGATCCTGAGGATCATGGCTAGTTAAGTTAAAAGAGTAAATGTCTTAAAAATAATAAAAGATCTGGAAATAACAATTCAACAGCTGCCAGACAATACAATAAAAAAATAACCTAAGTCTGATAGATGTCAATGTAAAAGCAGGAGCCAACACAAATGATATAAGAAGACTATTTGCGGAAATAATTACATAAAATTGCCTAAGCATAATAGAATCTGACATATGTGAAGCATATTGAACTCCAATTAGCCATGACCAGAATAAATCTATACCCAGACACATAATAACTGAGGTCCCAGAAATTCAACAGATGAACATAATTTTAAGAGCTGTTGAAGAAAAGAAATAGCAGCCAGAGTGATAGCCCTGTGGTCTAAGTGCCTGCCTGGCAAGTGCGAGGCCCTGGATTCAATGCCTAGTACTGCATGCCATGCGGGTTCCATGCTGAGCCAGCCACCTAAATCAGGAGTGGTGAAGCATGCCTGTAATCCCAGTGCTGGGAAAGATGAAACAAGATGATCACTATGAGTCTGAGCTGCCTAGTGAGACACTACCAAATAAATAAATAAATAATTTTTAAAAGAAAAGAAATATATCCCCTATAAAGGAATGCTTGTTGGAATCATGGAAGATTTCTCAACACCATACCTCAAATCAAGAAGATCATAGAGCAAAGCATTTCAAGTATAAAAGAAAACAACTTCCAACCTGCAAAACTATCTTTCAAAATTAATGGAGATATAAGATACTTTCATGAAAAATAAAAACTGGAAAAATTTGTGACCACAAAACCATCTCTGCAAAGAATTCTGAAAGATGATCTAGACATAGATGAAAACAGCCACAATTGCAAAACAAAAGTGGAAAGAAACTACCACAAAAGGCATGTAATTAAACAAAGGGAAGTAGCATGGAGCCTAAAACAGGAAAATAGCATGACAAAGATATACTTAAACATATCAGTTACAGTCATCAATGTAAACGGACTCCATGCACCGTCAAAAGAAGCATACTGGCTGCATGGATCTTGAATCAAAATTCAATGAAGTACGATATAAACGAAACATATTTAATGGAAAAAAACAGTTCATACACTGAAAGTCAAAACATTAAGACAGGAACCCAGAGAAAAGCATTAGTAGCTATTCTGTTTACAGACAACATGAATTTCAAGAAGAATTAACAATCATAAGTGTGTAGGCACCAAATACGGAAGCACATGAGTATATATGACAAATATTAATAAAACTGAAAAATCAAATAAACAACAACAGAATTATAACAGAACACTTTAATACTCCATTGTCACAAGCAGGGAGATCAAATAGACAAAAAAAAAAATCAGCAAAGAAATAATAAAACTAAACCAAATAAATAAACAAATAAATGAGTTTTTTTTTTTTTAGAAAAAAGAAATATATCCCCTATAAAGGAAAGCTTGTTGGAATCATGCTGGCAACAAAGAGACTTAGTAGATATTTACAAAGTTTTCCAAAAAATAATGTAAGAATGCACAATCTTGGGGCCAGCAAGACAGCTCAGCTGTCTAAAACTCCTGCTTAGACAAGCTTAGGCAGACACAGGGGACCACAGTCTGATCCCTGCCACCACATGCCATGCCAGCCCTGCCCTAAGCCAGAAAAAACAATAAAAGTGGACAACATTCTTAGCAACACATAGGACATTCTCTAAAACAGACCACTCACTAGCTCACAGAACATGCTTAATTACGTACAAGGCAACTGAAATTATCCTTTGCTTATCATCTCACCATGGAGTAGTGAAACTGGAAATTATTGACAAAAGAAAGTCCAAAAGCTCCATAAAAACAGGAAAATTTAATCACACCCTCCTGAACAACAAATGAATCACAGACGAAATTAAAGAAGACATTAGACAATATCTACAGTCAAATAAAAATCCATATACAACTTACTGGAACCTGTGTAACACCAAGAAAGCAGTCCTCAGCAGGAAATCATAGCACTGCATTCTCACACCAAGAAAACAGAATGAGCACAGACCATCTGGTGCCGCACCTCAAGTTTCTACAAAAGAAAAGTTAGACAAGGTCAAAGGCCACACAAAGGAGAAAGTCATAAAGATCAGAGCAGAAACTAACACAATAGAGACTAAGAAAACAATACAAAGAATTAATGAATCAAAGAGGTGGTGCTTTGAGGGAATAAATAAAATTAATAAACTCCTAGCCAAACTTATCCAAAAGAAGAAAGAAAACACTCAAATTCATGCAGTAAGTAATGAAATGGGTGAAATCCTTACAGATGGTTTAGAAATTCAGAAGATTATCAATACTTACTGTGAAAGTTTTTACTCACATAGGATGGAAAACAGAAGAAATGGCCAGATTCCAAAAAGCACATGTACTACCAAAACTGAAACAAGAAGATATAAAACTTCTGAGTAACCCACTATGAGTTAATGAAATGGAAACTGTAATTAAAAACATCATGTGAAAATAAAAGCATGATTCCTGATGGATTCACAGCTGACTTCTACATGAAATTTAGAGAAGATTTAGTACCAACATTCCTCAAATTCTTTTATGAAATTGAAAGGAACGCAATTCTCCCTAACTCATTCTTGGAGTCAAGTATCATCATCATGGTACCAAAACAAGAGAAAGATTCAACCGAAAAAGAGAACTATAACCCAATTTCACTAACGAACATAGATGCACATTTCGCCATTATCCATTAGTAATCAGAATGCAGTAAATAATCAAGAAAAATTTGTACCATGACCAAGTGGGATTCATCCAAGCGATGCAGAAATGTTTCAACAAACTCAAATCAATAAACATAGCATCCTAAATCAAAAGAACAAAAAAACAGAAATCCCCATGATCATATCAATAGATTCAGAAATAGCTTTTTATAACATTTAACATTCATTTATCATAAGAACCTTAAAGAAAATAGAAACAGATAAAAAAAAAAAAACCACCTGTCTTAGTTACTTTTTAATCATTGCTGGGACAAATACTGGATACTCAAAATGATGGAAGGAAAGGTTTCTTAAGCTCACAGTTACGGGAGGGTTCAGTCTATATTCCGCTGGCTGCAAGGCAAACAACAGCAGTTCATGCGGCAGAAAACAATGAAGAGCAGAGGAGGAGCAGCAGCTGCGGCGCGTCCATCAAGCCTCTCTCTTCCTTCTGCGCTGACTGCGAAGACCGCGCAGTGAAGATCGGATCTCCTCCAAAGTGGCGCGGCTGCTGAGATCAAGCTCCTTCCAAGACTGAGACTTCTCCACTGAAGCGGGGCGGGGCAGCAGGAAACCAGGCAGGGCGGCTTCCTGCCTTTCTCAATTCCTGGGCCCTGTCCACCTGAAGGGTGAGGCCCCCACGCTGCCGGAGCTGATTCAGCCAAGTTGACACAATGTATCAACTAACACACCACCTATGACAAACCAATGGATAACTTGATACTAAATGAACAAAAACTGAAAACTTTCACTCTAAAATCAGGGTAAAGGTAAAGAGGAGCCTATCTGCACTGTGATAGGGATGTAGGTTATTACAACCACTACAGAAATCAGTGGGAAGAATTCTATAAATCTAGGATTAAGGTTCGTGAGATAGCTCAGCAGACTAAGCACTTGCTTAGGCAAGGGCAGGGACTGGGATTAGACACCCAGCACCGCATGCTGCACCAGCCCATCCCCAGACATTCTGAGTGCATCAGAGATCGGGTGTGGTGGCATATGCCTGTAATCCCAACACTGGAGAGGCTGAAAACAGGAGGATTACTATGAGTCTGAGCTGTGTAACAAGACCTTACTTTTTAAAAAAGAACACATAAACAGAGAAAAAAACAAACGAAGAGCCACGAAGATACTTGAAAATGGTCAACAAGTACATGAAAATAATTTAAGACAACTATGTATCTTAGAAGAACATATGAAAAGTAGAAGCAGATGGCATCTCACCTACGTAAAAGTAGTACTAAAGATTACACATGCGGAAGAGTTGGAGGATGAAAAAGAAATGATTTCCCACTATTGGCGGAAATGTAAATTAGTATGGTCATTATACAGAAAAGTGGGTAGATTTAAAAAATATAGATAGAACTATTATCAGCAACACTCTACTTGGTACAGACCCAAAAGAAATGAAGCCCCTCTGTCAAATGGATGGCCCCACTCGAGGGCTTATTGCGCGCTGGTCACAGACCAACAACAATGAAGCTTCAAATGTCTGCTTACATAGTGATATGAAATATTAAAGTATGATGCCTACTTTGAAATTTGCAAAGTGTGGCTCATTTAGAAAATGTGAAAAGAATTTTACTAGTGATAATAATTTTTCACACTTTGCATGAACTGACAATTCTCAAGTTAGTATGTATACAGTGAATATGAAATATGGCTTTGAAACCTGAAGAGAAAAATTATATGCAATCAAATGATACCTAAAGAATATTTTAACAAACAAGCTTATTCAGTCCTTTATTGCATGAGTGAATGTTATTTTTTTCAATTGTTAAATCCTTCCCTGAGAGAGTTTGGTTGGCTCCAAAGGCCTGTATCTGTAGTAGTCCTAACAATTGATGATTACAATGTTGCTTTCTTCTGAAGGAATCATTCTTCATATAATTATTTCAATATGTCTAGTGGGAACTAATATACCAATTTTGTTATGACGGGATTTATAATTTACTTTGGGAGATATAAAAACAAATAGTCATTAATGATACACATCAAACTCATTTAAGGATTTAATAATGATACACAAAAGAATGATGAGACTAAGTTGGAACTGTTTAATTTGAGGCAGGAAGCTAGACCACTTCTCCTGAAGGAGATCAAAGCTGTTTCCTGAAGGGGGAACAGAACTGCAATGGTGAGTAAAGTATGGGGCAGCAGGGAACAGAACGTCACTGGACTCATTTATGCCCTAGAGATACAAAGATAAACAATAAATTGTCTTCACTCAAAAATAAAAATAGAATAATAATTATAGTTTAGGGAATTTAGTGCTGCAATGGAAATATTTTCCTGGAAAATAGAAAACATTATGCACATATCAGAGCAGAGCATTCATGGTAATCAAACAATAATCAACCTACATTTTTGAATCATACTAGGTTTACAGGCAGTTCAAAAGAGAAGGCAAAAGTAACATCACATATAAAACTGTGTCGTGAGATCTATTTATGTATGAAATGAAATGAAAACATAAGTCTGAGCACTCTACCAGGGGGTATATTAAGTAGTGATAATTGACCAGGCTTTCATTTCTTTCACTAAGCCATGGGATTTAAAGGATGAGGAGCTCTGTAAGGTACAATAGAATTTTAGAGTTTGGAGTCACATTAAAAACTTTCATTTTATTTTTTATTTGAGTAATATACATGGAGCACAGCCTGCATTCTAAACACACTTCCAGCACTGTGGTAAATCAGAAGCCAGACGCTTTCTGTGAGGGGGTTCATATTCTGGATCACTGCCCCGGAGTGCTATTGCAGAGAATGATGGGTGAGGACAGCAACGGAGTCAGAGCTACCAATTAGAAAGTCACAGCCTTGCCATGCTATCAAATTATGAGTTCTTCACTTAATGCACTTGAGAAAATGAAGAGGAGAGGGAGAAGGACTTCAGACTCATTAGAAATGATAATCATATTATTTAGTGAATTGTTTGGTGTACCAATAATAGGTAAGAAAATGACTCAAATAGACATCCAGGTCCTTGGGATTCTCAGCAATGAAAGCTATCTTCTATAAGAACAGAGATGTATATCATCTTTTACTTGATGTGATGTGCACTGGAAGATGCAAAACAAAACCAGAAATATTCAAGCAAACTTGCATAAATCACATTCAATCATGAACTCAAACTCATGGAAATTTGCACTTGCCAGGTAGGTGCATATGCCACTGAACTCTATACCTGGCCCTCTGCAAATTTATAGTCATATACTGTTCAAATATATTAGTGTCAGGGCCAGCAAGATAGCTCAGCAGACTAACTGCCTGCTTTTTAGGCAAGCTCAGGGATTGGGGTTTGATGCCCTGCACCACATGCCATGCTAGTCCCATCCCCAGGCACTCTGAACAAGTGACTGAGTCTGGGCATGGTGGTGCATGCCTATAATCCCAGAAGTGGGGAGGCTGAAAACAGGAGAATAACTATGAGTCTGATCTGTGTAGTGAGACCTTGTACCAAATACATTTAAACAAACAAAAACCAAAATATATCATGGCATAAATGTAAATGAAAGTCTGAATTACTGAATACGTACTCTTGAGCTGATAGTATTTTTCACATATCCTCTAACTAAAGTCATCTAAATGCAAAGGGCAATGAAAACATTCAAAAGCAATTGATGAGGGGAAGGAAAGCACACAAAAATTAAAAGGAAAGAAAATTCTAGGGGGCCAGCCAAATAGCTCGGTGGATTAAAGTTCCTGCAAGTAGGTGCAGGGACCAGAAGTTTGATTCCCAAGCCTGCCGGCCCCGCCCCCAAGGCACACTGAGGTGGCAATTGAGACTGGGCGTGGTGGCATGCCCCTGTAATCCCAGCTCTTGGGAGGCTGTAAAAAGGTGGATCACTACAAATCCAATCTAGCAGTGAGACATTCAACACTGTAGACCCTTCCCTAAAATATAAATAAATAAATGAAAATTTAAGATAAAGAGTATACAGAAGTTTGGTAGAAAATGTTGTGGGAAAAAATCTAATTCTCATATTTACATGATGCTAAAATTAGGAGTTACAGTTCATTTTTACAGGAATCAATTAACGTTCATTTAAATACATAATGCATGAAAAGAGCTACAAAGAGCAGTGACATGTGGCACATTGAGTCTGGAAAACAGCTAGCAGGAATCTACCCATTATCTCCAAAAGTAAGTGGAAGAAGATCTGAAGTGTCTGTAACCTATCTGAAAAGATTTCAAGATTTCTGCTTGGTGGCATGCACAATTACACAGTGTGTTAGTAAGTCCATGCTAGTTAGCTTCAGCTGCTGCTGTAAGGTCAATTAGTAGTTTCAATAGAAAAAAAAATGTTCTGTGTTGGTTAGCTGTTCCTATATAGGAAATGTCATAATCCAAAGGCAGAAATAAAAAATGTCAATTTTTCTTGCTTAATCAACAGTGAAGCATTTTGTTACAAGGCTCTTTAAATAGAAATATGTTTCTGCTAATGACAGAATAGACTTCAGTTACATGATGAATATTAGAAGGGATTGCCAGTTTCAGATTATAAGGACTTACTAGATGTGAAGTAGAAAAGCAAATTTTAGATTCACACCCTTTCTTTAACAATGTAGACAAGCATTGACCCTTTTTCTAGTCTTCAAAGCAGCCAGCAGATTCCAACACGTGTTGTCCAATGGCGTATTTCCTCAACTTTGGGTCCACTTTCTCCAATGATAGTTCCTGATTGCCACAATGTTGGCTTAATTTATATAATGACAAAACAATGTGTATTAATTTGATTTAAAGCCAGCCATACTGTTTTGGACATTGGGCATGAAAGGAGGAAGGATAGTAAAATAATTTTTCTCCAAAAAAGATATAGGCAAGCCAAGAGCCCAGTGTCTAAGTAGGCCTGCTTCTGAAGGGTTGCTACATCCCTGATAACAATCTTTAAGAACAGAGTGGGGGTCACAAGGACTTCTCATATAAAGTTAGGATGAGATACCTTTAAAACACAGAAAACTATAATTTTATCAACTGCTTAGAATAGACTTTATGATGTAGTTTTAATAACTACGTTTTATTTTAAAAAAAAATATTTGTTTCTTCCCATTATGAGGAGAGGTACTTATGCTAGAATTTTTAAATTAATAATGAATTTATGGAGAAGCGATTTATAGCAAAATTATTTGGAAACTTCCAAAGAGACAGGGAAAGGTGTACACTGTTAAATGTGTTTCACTTGCTGAGGACTATACCTTTCTTGTTAGCAGTACTTGGGATTCAGCATAGGGCCTTTGCACTAAGCTACATTCGCAGACCTGCTTTATTTCTTATTTTAAGGACAACGTCTTGGTTAGTCCCTAATTTCCCAAGCAGGGCACAATGATGTGATCTTTCTTCCTCAGCCTCACAAAGTTCTGGAATTACATGCCTGTTCCTCCAGGTCCTGGTGACAACACACCTCTTGATGTGCATGCATGGAGGGTGTTCCAGAAGAATTTTTGAATCCATGGAATACTGGAAGTGTAGAAAATATGAAGTAACCTGCAAATGACTTTTACCTAGAGTTCAAAAGAAGCCAATGGTGATATCTTAAGTCCAGTTTTAAGTAACAATTGATTTAAGCACTTAATTTTAGGCAATTTTAAAGGCAGTATGTGGTACAAATGAGACTGAAAATGTATAGATACATTGCTTTGCAAGATGCACTTAAAATGGCTAGAAATCTCTCCTGAAGGGAATAATTGTTAATACATTGAAGACACTGAGCAATATGAGACATTAGAGCCTCTCTGCTGAAGATTTTTCTCAGTGCCATGGTAGAGAATCACCCTTAGGAAGAATATTGATGAGAAAGATTTTAGAGAGATTGGCAGAAGACCTGTGCCATATGGCCCTTAAATCACATTGTCCTTCAAAAATAAACCTGCACTTCACAAGTGAAAATAATCCAGAAGAAGCCCAGAATAAGAACATAAAAATTCTGAAGAATGTTTTTTAGTTAATAAAGGTATTGAAGAAAAAGGAAAGGCAAAATAAATCATTAAAAGAAGAGAAAGGATTTAAAAACATACACCACGAAAACAGAACAGTAAGAATAACAAAATTGTTGAAAAATGTCATAATGAATCAATGGAATTAAGAAAATATGATTTGTTAGGAATAATTTCAAAAAATCAAAAATAGGAATATCAAAAGGAAGATAAAAGAATTCTGTAAAAGATGTAGAGAAAATGCTACACATAGAAGACACATAAAAAATAAAAATAACCACAAGTATAAAAAAGATTGTATGTGATGAAACAGGAAGATAAAATAGAAAGCAACAAAAGTACAAAATCCTTTAGGAACTTTATTTAGACAATAGATAAATCCTTCATGATCAAAACTGGTGCACCCTAAGAAGAAATTGATGAGTTCAAACAGAAGCACTTTTTGAAACAAAATAATGAAATGAGAAATATACTGAAATAAATAAATATTTCTTACTCTAACTTTGCCACTGTTAAAGTTGAATAGGCTAAAATTAGCCTAGGTCCTTGTGCACAAGGAAAGAGTTGTGTTGACTGTTGCAAGGCCACAGTTAGCAAGAATAAATTTATCCTAATATCTTGTGCAATAGATTGAAAATACTGTGGTTAACAATAGTGCTGAACACTGGAGAATGCACATTGGTCCAGATGCCAGCCTAGAAAAGAGCACGGACCCAGCTTTGATTCCTGGCACCACATGCCTTGCTAGCTCTGGCCTGGGTACACCAAGCCAGCCACCAAACAAGACAAGGTGACACATGCCTGTAATTTCCAGTGCTGGTGAGGCTGAAACAGAAGGATCACTATGAGTCTGAGATGCATAGTAAGACCCTATACAAAATGCATAGAATTAAAAACAAAACCAAAAAAACCCAACCAATAATGCTGATATCTCAACAATGCTAGATATCTCAAGATAGAATGGAGGATTTTGTTTTATTTCTCAGTAATGAAGTGGCAAATTGTTGACCTTATTTGATCACTATACAAGATATAGGTGCATAGAACTATCTCGCATACCCCCACATACTTACAGTTATAAATCAATCTACAAAATGAATGGGGAAACTAACATTCACATGCAAACAAGTTACCCATGATTAACGAAGATATTTCTTTATAGATGGTAGAAACCTGTATAATAGAAGACTGGAGTAATTTTTTTTATGTTAGTGGTAATTACATTTACAGAATTAGAAATGTAAAAAGTAACTGAGTAATACTCCATTGTATAAAACTACCACATCATTTTTATCCATTCCTCAACT
>NW_004524644.1:12260326-12272432 GCF_000260255.1 Octodon degus
TTTGCTAAAGATGCATCTTCAATTGTATAAAAATTATTTAACAGTCACAAAACATACAAAGAGCAATAGTATAATCTTCTGTTGGCAAAAAGGTGTGTGTGTGTGTGTGTGTGTGTGTGTGTGTGTGCGTGTGTGTGTTTCCCTTAAAGGCTTAGTGTAAATTACTTTATCTTCATGGAAAATGTTACTGGGGTTAAGTTATTATGCCCCCACAGGTTCCCAAAGTTAACTCCATAGTATACTTCAACCAAGTTTACTGCCAAATCAGTGAGGATTTATGAAAAAAGTGAAGATGGGCAAAGGAAACATTAATCTGTTATTTTCCCATGATAGTTAGATTGCTTAATGACTTAATGTCATCATTCCCCTAGACTACAATTTCTCAGTATTCAAAATATTAAGGAAATTAACCTTAGTTATAATCCTATGACTCGAGGCCTCTAGAGATCTGTCACTTGTGTTGTTAGAGTTTGGGTGCTACTTTAATAGAGGGATTTATTTTTCTCAGTAATGAAGTTTGCTTTATTTTAATGATTTCTCAAGGACATAATTTGTACTCATGGGATTGCTAGGCAATTTTCTTTTTTATGAGTAATTTCTAAATCATTTTTTAAAATTTATTATATGCAAGGGGAAATGGTTTGAAACTTAATAAATTTAATACATGCAAAAATATACTCTTGTGAAAGCAAAAGTGTCTATTTTTAATAGTTTACTTTAAATCTTCATAAATTCAAAGCGACATTATCAGCTTTTACTTTAATGCACAATAAGAATGAGAGCTAAAATATCGCTATGTTAAACCTGAAGACAGAATCAAATACTACTGTAATCATATAAGAAAATAGAGTGTAAAATATTTTTATCTGTTATGATTTATGGCTAGAATAAAAACACAAGAGTAGCCACTTCTGCAAATAGACTGAGGGACAATGCCACATATATAGTAACTATTTATTTCTTATAATTAGGCAGAAAAAAGTCACCCCTTTAATGTGAGTGCCATATATCTAAGCAGAAATTTCTTTTGTAGCAGAAGTATTGTTACAAAAATCTGTACCAGTTGATAACACATGGTGAGTTGAAATTTATGGTGGTGGCTATGCGCAGGCCTGTGTAGTAAATTCATGAAAGAACAATGAGAAAATAAAGCAATTTTATGAATGATATAGATGAAGATCTTAGCATATGAGAATGTTTTCTGATACACCAACTTCACCTTGATTCTGTCGTTTGGGGAAAAAGTGATATTCATGTAAAATACTGTTTCTGTTGAAACACCATCACCCAGGGGGGCCAGGGAGATGGCTCAGTAGAATAAGTGCTTCCTTGGCAAATGCAAGGGCCTGAGTTCAATCCCGGTTTTGAAAAAAAAAAAAACAAAAACAAAAACAGAAAGAAAAAAAGAAAAAGAAACATCATCACCCACCTATGTTACTGTTACCTAGAATGGAGATTAACTAGCGTTTACAACAGAGAATTTATTGAAACAGACATGGCTAACAATGTTAGAAGAATGTATTATTCTGGACATGCTAAATATTTACTGTTGCCTCATTAAACTGTATCATGAGTGAAGGTTAACTAAATATCATCTACAGACTTGCATCTTTTAAAATTTTAGATTTTCCATGTGATTCCAAACCATTTAAACTAACTTAGAATAACAAGCCCCAAATACAGATAGCAATTCCTTCCTAGATTTTGAATCGTACAAAGTTTATTACAAAAAATAGGAATTTTTTACAGATTTTATTTGTTTATGCTAGATAAAATTACTACTATAATCAATTCTTGTTAACAAATAAGTTATCCACTTCCTAGCTTTTCATCCAATCTAACTTTTTAATCCAATCTTACTTTTAATATCTCCTTATTAATCCAATCTAACTTTTAGTATCTCCTAATTAAATAAATAAAGTAGATCATCAAGAAGATTATACACCATGACTATATAGAATTCATCCCAAGGATGAAAGGATGGTTCAACAGACACAAATCTGTAACCATATCACGCTATATCAATAAAGTCAAAACTAAAAACCACATGATCACCTTAATGGATGAAGAAAGGCTTTTAACAAAGTCCTACACTCATTTATGATTAAAGCCCTACAGAAAATTGGAATACATGGCCTCTACCTCAAGTTGATAGAAACCATCTATGACAATCCAGCAGCCAATATAATTCTAAATGGAGAAAAACTGAAATCTTTTACTCTCAAATCCAGTAGAAGACAAGGATATCCTCTTTCATGACTCCTATATAGTACTGTAATCATTAGCTAGAGCCATTAGACAAGAGAGAGAAACAAAAGGTATAAGAATAAGTAAAGAAGAAATTAAACTAACATTGTTTGCAGATGACATGATACTTTACTTAGAAGACCCAAAAAACTCCACCAAGAATTTCCTAGATTTAATAAAACAAGTTCAGTAGCATAGCAGGTTTCAAAGTCAATATCCAAAAATCAATAGCATTCCTCTACACAGACAACAAACACATTGAGAAAGAAATTAGTGGGCCAGGGAGATGGCTGAGTAGGATAAGCACTTGACTGGCAAACGCAAAGATCTGAGTTCAATCCCTGGTTCCGCCAAAAAAAAAAAAAAAAAAAAAAAAAAAAGGAAAAAAAGAAATTAGAGAAACAACAGCCATCATGATAGCATTCTCCTGTTTTTAATTGTATGCATTTGAGAAAGTGAGTGAAGGACCGACATCCACATTTCCCTTGAATCAAAAATGTAAAGCAATGCGTGTTTACTTTATCTTCAATAATTCTGCATATTTCAATGATTTTTGAAAGCCTATACTGAAGGAAGTAGTGATTAAAAGTAAGTAGAAATACTAGGTAAATACAACCAATTTTGAAAATGAGAATAAATTGTAAACTTCATTATAAGAATGTACAGAATTATGCATTGTCTTGAATAAAAACAAGTCACTTCAAAACATTTTGACACTCTGTTCATGAAATAATATAGAGCTGAAGGTTTCTATTTCTGTTTTGCAAGCAAAATAAAAGATAATAGGAAGTAGGAAGATCATTTTCAAATGGAAACAGGAAGAAGAAATGGAGAGACAAGGGAGGCATTAGAGGGAAAGCAGATGGGCTCAAAAAAGGAAAATAAGATGGTGTGGTGGTGTGCGCCTGTAATCCCAACACTTGGGAGTCTGAAATCAGGAGGATCACTATAAGTTTAATCTGTATAGTGAGACCCTGCAGACCTTGTACTAAACATATTAAAAATATCTTTCACCACTCCAGAGGAAGCCCAGGCCAGGCCCAGCGAGTATGTGGGAGAACATCCAAACTCCCCAGCACACAATGGACCTTGCTGAAGCAAGCCCAGGCCTGCCCTGTGAGAGAGACCTTCTGTCTCGCATTTGGGAACCCTCCACCCCTCTGGAGCCAGACCAAACCCAGGCCTGGCAAGTGTATGGGAAAGCTTCTGAGTGCCCCTGCACCTGCTGCACTTCCCTGGATCAAGCCCAGGCCCTCCACATGAGTGAATCTTTCCACCATGCTCTTAGGACCCCTCTACCTCTCTGGAGCCAGCTCAAGCCCAGGCCTTGCGAGATGTTGGAAAGCTTCCAAGCTCTCCTGTGCCTCCCCAGGCCAAGCCAAGGCCCCTGCATGAGTGAGACATTCTGCCATGTTCTTGGGACCCATCCAACAGTGCAGAGCCAGCCCAAGCCAGCCATGTGAATGAGAAATTCCAACATGCTCTGGGGACACCTTCAGACCCAGTCCAGCCCAGGCCAGGTAGTGCTGCACCAAAGCACTATACCAAAGGTCAGAGGATAGTGCTATACAAAATGACAAAGAGAAAGAGCAAAATGCAATCTCAGGCCCCAAGACCACCAAGAACAAATGCAGAGGACACTAGCACAGAACAAATTGGGAATCACACAGCTGAAACTTCTGAATCAATAGGGTCTGAAGTAAAGAAACAACTACAGAAAGGTTAAGATGAACTTAAATCAGAAATAATCTCTGAAATAAAAAAGAAATCAATGAATTCATAGTGTCTGAAGTAAAGAATCAAATGTAGAAACATATAGAGTAAATAAGATCAGGAATAATCTCTGTAGTAAAAGAATTAATAACTACTTCTCAAGAAGACACTGATAAAAAAGGAGGAGATAAGAAAAATGACAGATTCCTTGAATGAGCAATACAGGAAAAAAATAGATCGCATGAAGCAGAGCCAAAGAAATATAGTAGAATTTAAATCTCAATCACAAACTTGCAAAACCATTTCAGTAAAAGTGAAGATAGAGTTTCAGATCTTGAAGACACCATCACAGCTAATGAAAAGGTAAGGAAAGATCTCTGAAAAACAAGTAGGATGCAAGAAAAAATAATTCATCACTTGCAAGATGATGCAAAGATGAACAACATAAGACTAATAAGTATTAATGTGAAGGAAGGAGTGAATACAAATGATGCAAAAAGTATATGGGCAGAATATCAGAAAACTTCCCAAATATGAGGAAACAACCTGAAATTCAGGTAACTGAAGCTTATAAAACCCCAAATAACTTCAACCAAATTAAAAAAACTCACTGAAATGTATAATACTCAAATCCCAGAAATCCAGCACAATAACAACATACTGAATGTCGCTAGAGAAAAGAAACGGATCACATTTAAAGGAAAATCCATGAAAATAATGGCAGACTTACCTTCACAAATCATGAAGGCAAGAAGAGCGTGGAGCAGAAAACAAATTGCAACCCAGACTACTATGCCCTGAAAAACTCTCTTTCAAGTTTGATGGAGAAGTGAAATACTTTCATGACAAAGAACACCCAAAGAATTTCATGATGTCAAATCCAACCCTATACAGACTACTAAAAGAAGTTCTAGAGAGGCAACAAATGATCTGAACTCCATGAATGAGAACAGAAGGAAGCCAGTAAATATGGCAAACAATTAAACACAGAGAAAAAGGAAAACAACAGCAGGTAAATAACAAGTGGATCATAAGTCAATATATCTCCATTATAACCATCAATGTAAATGGACTCACTTCACCAGTTAAAAGAAACAGACTGGCACAGTGGATAAGGAAACAAAATCTAACATTATTATGTATACAAGAAGCACACTTAACTCAAAAAGAAATTCATTGGCTGAAAGTCAAAGATGGGACACATCCTTTGATGCCACAGCACATCAGAAAAAAGCAGGGGTAGCAATCCTGACACTCTCAACTTCAAACCAAGAATGATCAAATGAAATAAAGAAGGCCACTATATACTGGTTAGGGGAAAAATTCAAGAGGAAGAGGTAAAACTCATAAATATGTACACACCAAACATGGAAGCACCCAACTATATAAGACAAATATTAATGGACATGAAAAATCTAATATCTAATATCACAATCTTAACAGGAGAACTTAACAGTACCTTATACCTCAAATATATCTGAAGCAGACAAAAAATTAGCAAAGAAGTAGCAGAACTGAACCAGAGTTTGGAATAAATGGACTTAGTGGTTATATACAGAGTATCCCACCCAACTGTAGCTAAATACACATTTTTTTCAGCTACACATGGGTAATTTTCTAAAATAGACCAAGTACTAGTTTATAGATCATGCTTAAGTATATGCAAGAAAGCAAAAATTATCCCTTGCATATTATCTGACCACGTGCAATGAAACTGGAACTATATGAGAAAAAAAAACCCAGAAAAACCCCGCAAATATTTGCAAGTTAAACAATCCTCCACTCATCAACCAATGGGTCACAGACAAAATTGAACAATATCTACAATTCAATGAAATTCCAAGCACAGTTTATCAGAATATATGGGATGTGATTAAAGCAGTTCTCAGAGTGAAATTCATAGCAGTGGACTCACACATTGGAAAAACAGAACAGGAAAAACAAACACCTTGATGTTGCACCTCCAAATCTAGAAAAGAGAAAACCAAACTCGAAGCCCAAAGATGAGAACAAATCATAAAAATTAGAGCAGAACTTAATTCAATTGAGATGAAGAAAACAGTTCAAAGAATTAATGGATCAAAAATTTGGTTCATTGAAAGATTAAATAAATTGATAAGCCCCTAGATAACCTCATCAAAAACAGGAAAGAAAAAATTCAAATACAAGCTATAAGGAATAAAAAGGGTGTAATTATCACAGACTCAGTGGAAATTCAGAAGATTATCAATAGTTACTTTGAGAATCTTTACGCTCACAGAATAGAAGACACAAAAGAAATGGACAGAGTTCTAGAAGTATAAATTACCAAAATTGAATCAAGAAGATATAACCACACTAAATAACTTAATAACAGAAAATGAAATATGAAATGTAATTAAAAAAACTACTGAAAAAGAAAATCCAAGTCCTGATGGATTCACAGCTGAATTCTACAAGAAATTTATGGAAGATATAATCCCTATATGCATAAAACTCTTCAATGAAATTGAAAAGAAAACAATCCTCCCAAAATAATTCCAGGAGACAAGTATTATACTGATAATAAAATCAAGGAAAAATGCAACGAAATTAGAGAACTACTGGCCAATCTCCCTCATGAACATAGGTGCAAAAATCCTCAATAAAATCTTACCAAATAGAATACTGCAAATCATCAAGAAGATTATACAACATGACCACATATGATTCATCCCAGAGAAGCAAGGATGGTTCAATATATCCAAATCTATAAATGTAATACATGATATAAATAGAGCGAAATCTAAAATCCACATGATCATCTCTATTGATGCAGAAAAGGCTTTTGACAAAGCCCAACATTTATTCATGTTTAAAGTCCTACAGAACATTGGAATAGATTGCCTCTACTTCAATCTGGTAAGAGCCATTCATGAAAACCCAATGACTAACATAATTCTACATGGGGAAAAAGTGAAATCTTTTACTCTCACGTCAGGTACAACACAAGAATGTCCTCTGTCACCACTCCTATTCAATATATTTCTGCAATCATTGGCTACAGCCATTAGGCAAGAAAGAGAAATAAAAGGAAGAAGAATAGTTAAAGAAATTAAATTATCACTATTTGCAGATAGCATGATACTTTACTTGCAAGACCCAAAAAAACTCCACCAAGAAGTTACTAGAATTGATACACAAATTCAGTAGCATAGCAGGATGCAAAGTCAATACTCAAAAGTCAGTAGCATCTCTCTACACAGATAACAAACATAATGAGAGGGAAATTAGAGAAACAATACCTTTTGCAATAGCCCCGTGAACTAAAGAAGTCAAAGAACTTTTCAAGGAAAATTATAGCACTCCAAAAAAAGAGATTGTAGAGGATTTCTCAAAATGGAAATATATTCCCTGCTCAGGGATAGGAAGAACCAACATTGTGAAGATGGTCATACTCCCAAAATTGGTGTACCAATTTAATGCAATCTCTATCAAACTGACACTAGCATACCTCACAGACTGAGAGCAATCATTCCTAAAATTTATTTGGAACTAGAAAAGACCTAGAATAGCAAAGGCAATCCTGGGAAACAAAGACAAGGTAGGAAGCATTCCAATTCCTGACTTGAAATTATACTCCAAGGCTACTGCGATAAAATCAATATAGTACTGGCAACAAAATAGACCTGAAGATCAAAGGAATAGATTAGAAGACACAAAAGCCTGTACACTTAGTCACAGTATCTTTGACAAAGGGGCCAAACATGGCTACTGGAAAAAGATATACCTCTTTAAACAATGGTGCTGGAAAAACTGGCTCTCTACATGCCGAAAACTATAACTTGACCCAGGTCTATCACCATGCACTAAGCTAAAGTCAAAATAGATTAACAATCTGAACAGATAAATCCTGAGGAGATTTCACTGACCTTATCAGACCCTAAAGCTACAACTCTTGTTGAATAGGTCTTAATTCATCTTGGTCTTAACAATCCAGCAGAAAAGTATAAGAAGTAAAGCCATGGTGTTATGTTGAGCTGTAGGGGACTCTGGTCAACAATTTCTGACATTGCCAGTGAAGTGGAAGACCCAATGGACTATTGGACTCTTTTAGGATACTTCTCTGAGTTAACAGATCGATAATATTCAAATAATGGAACTAAGCAAATAAAGGGGATACAGATGAATACCTATTTTGTATCTGTGTATTCAAAATGGTTAGAATAGATATATACTTAGATTCTCTTAATGAATAGAGGGATTTGTTCTAATAGTGTTTATAAGTAGGATATCATGTCCGCATCTTGTACAGCAATTAACCACTGGGAAGAATGTATGCAATGTGTTAATTATTGAAACAGTCCTACCAAAAAAAAAAAATAAAATCAGTAAAAAATATGCATGTATGAAAATGCCTCAGTGGAATCCAATATTTTATGAAATTAGTATGGACTAATAAAATATATTTTAAAATTTCAAAAAAAGATATAAACATTAAAAGAAAAACACTAAATCTCCTGGAAGAGAAAGTAGGAAGAACTCTTAAAGACATAGGGTTAGGCAAAGAGTTTATGAACAAAAACCAAATTGCATGGATAATACTTGAAAGAATTAACAACTGGTACCTCTTCATATCGAGAATTTTTTGAATTTCAGAAGAAATTACCGAACAAGGCAAAAAGATAATCCACAGATTTGGAAAAAAAATCTTGACTTATAAGCACTCAGGCAAAGCTTTGACCTCTAGAATTTATAAAGAAGTAACAACCCTTAGGGCCCCAAAATTTAAAGACCCAATCCAGAAATGGACATAAGAGATGAACACACATCTCAGAGGATGAAATTAAAGAAGCGAATAAATATATGAAAAAGTACTCCACATCACTAGCCATCCATGAAATGCAAATTAAAACAACACTGAGATGCCATCTCACCCCAGAAAGAATGGATACCAAAAAGAAATCTCCCAACAACAAATGTGGGGAAAAAGGAACGCTTCTCCACTGCTAATGGGAATGTAGACTGATGCAACCATTATGGAAATCACTCTCGAGAATCCTTAAAAAGCTAGGACTGGAAAACCCATTCAAACCAGCTATCCCCCTACTGGGAATTTTCCCCAAGGAACTGAAAATGTCATATCATAGTGATATGTGTGTGCCTATGTTTATAGCAGCACAATTTGTGATAGCTAAATCTTTGAAACAACCAAGATGCTCATCATCTGAGCAATGGATTACAATGTTGTAGTATTTTTATACAATGGGGTATTACTCAACTATAAAACATGATAATCTGAGGACTTTGGAGATGGCTTAGTGGAATAAACACATCCCTGCAAGTGCAAGGAGCTTAGTTCAATCCCTGGTTCTGAAAAAACAAAACAAAAACAAAAAACAAACAAACAAACAAAAAAAAAAAACCCTCAACCAACCAACCAACCTAACAAACCAAAAAACCCGATAAACTCAAAGCCTTTATATTTAAGTAGATGCCACTTGAAGATATACTCATAATTGAAATAAACTGGACCCACATGCATGAATGTCTTATAATCTCCCTATAAGAACTCAAATGAACAAATAAAAATAGAAAGATATAACACAATTAAAAGGAAAGCGAGAACTTGAGGATTAGACAATGAAGAGAGGGCAAGGAAAAAAGCTAGGAAACATGACAGGGGCAAAACCATAAATTTTTATGAACATGATGGGTAAGGCAGTGATCCTGAGAATCTTCAGCATGTTTTTGTTGGGATTCCTTACCTGCCTAACTATATATGCTCATACCTGCGACCTAAGCAACTGCCCTGAAACTAGCAATGTATAATGGTAGGGTCATGATTGGAATGCCTTTCATTATGGTCTTCTAAATACATACTGCTTGTCATACCATACCAATTAATGTCATATTTTCTCTCAAGTAAATGTTTGTTTACAAAAAATGCTTATAAATGAAAACAAGAGACAGGAAAAAAAAAGTCACAGGAATGTCCTGCTACAAGGCTATATATGATTGGATTTCTAAATTTCTATGAAAAAATATGTAATTCTTTATTCACAGTTTTTAATTTTTTTTAAATTTTTTCTTCATATTCTGGAAGGATTTAAAGTTTAACATATCAGTACTTGATGCAAAATACCTGTTCCATTTTATGCCTAAAATGTTTGATATTCAGACAGATAGTGAAGTTAAGCTCAACTGCCTATGTTGTAGAGTAATAACAATAAGCTTCTCTTCTGGAGAGTTAACAACCTAAGTTTGCAGACCAAAAATTAGATAAAAAGAAGTGCTGAAAGGACAGCCAACATTGTTGCCCTAGCCTTTCAAGTTCAGTGAAGACTTAGGAAATAGTAGATCCTATACTGTAGCACCATGTAACTCAGTTGCGTCCCAAATTTTCTGACCAAGGAGATTACGGGGGTACAAAGGAAAGTGATCGATGATGTAGAGTGTTACTAAGGAGAGGTACTTGGAGAGAAAACATTCTGTCAGGCTTTCACAGAGAGCAAATTGGTCAAGCAATGGTGGTGACTCATCCACATGGCTGACACTGACAAAGGATCTACAAACTGCAGTACAGGATTTCAGGATAAATCCTGAGGGGATTTGACCAATCATGTCAGATACAAAAATTACGTTTCTTGTTATATATGTCTTGCTTTATCTTGGTCTTAACCATCCAGCAGAAAAGTATAAAAACGAGGTATAAAAAGTAAAGCCATACTAATACGCTGAGCTTTAAAAGGCTCAAGACAACAACTCATATTGCGAATCTTATGGAAAATGGACTACTATTATGAACTACTAGACTATATTGGAATATTTTGTTGAATTCATGCACCTAAAATATTTAAATGACAATGGAATACCCTTCTCTGGAAAACTAACCAAAAAAGAGCGATATAAATCAGCAACCCTTTTGTATCTGTATACTCAAAATAATTAGGATAGACATACAGCTGCTCTTAATTCAATGAAGAGAGATTTGTTCTAATTGTGTTTGTGGACTGAATATCACGTCTGCATTTTGTACAATGAATAACGACTAAGACAACAATATGCAATGTATTCATTATTGAAACTGTGCTAGTAATTGGTTTTGAAACTGTCTCATTGTTATACGTTTCTCAATACAATTATTTTAAAAAAATCTTCCTTTTTAATGCTGTGAAAAGAGAAATAAATTGAAAGAAAGCCAAAGGAAATCAAGCTTTTTCAAATAAGGGGTTCAAAAGATGGAAAAAGAAAGGCTGGGGTGGTGAAAAAATTAATGAATATGTGTTATACACATGTTCCAACTTCTCACAAAAATGTAATTATGATGCACTGCATACATGTTCTAGCAAAACATTTAAAAATCACAGAAAAATGGAAATATATGGTTTTTGGATTCACAGAGTCAGCAATTAAAATATTCAAAATAGTAAAATACAATGTAGAACATAGTGATTCAATGTTCAATCATTCAACAAGAAAATTATTAGTTTATTAACTTGGGTATGTGTATATCTATTTAGGTTATATAACTTTTAAAACCTTAGTGAAGTTCTTGAAGGTATTCATATATGATATTTATTTTATTATTAAAATGTAGTTGTTAAAATAGTTCATTAAAGATTTTTTAATACAAATATCTGTCCTGAGTAAAGCATTATAATTAATTCATTCTAGACCAATGAAAAAAATCACTTACTTCGACATTTTCCGATCTTTTTACGGTGTTTATTGTGTTGTGTTGACCAGAATTAGTAAACAGAAATCATTTACAGTGTATAAGTGAACCATAAATGTTTCAAATGCTTAATGGTTTCTTTACTGTATATTAAATGGATTGCTGTAAGCACAATTCATGCTTGGAAGGCCACAAAACTTCTTCAAAAAAAGTAGTTAAAATTCTGGTTACTACTTTCAATGATTTGAGATAATCATTTCTATTGATTAGTATGGTATTTGCTGATATTTCCTTCAGTAATTCACCAGTGATATACTGGTACAAAAGTGATGCAGAACAGAGAAAAAAATCTAGGAACTGGATGCTGGCAATTTTTCACAAGTAAAGAAATAATGAACACATAAAAATGATATGTGTTGGGGCTGGAGAGATGGCTCAGTGGTCTAAGGCACCTACTTAGAACAAGCTTGGCAAAGCATCAGGGACCGCGGTTCAATCCCCCAGCACCAC
>NW_004524644.1:12272672-12282267 GCF_000260255.1 Octodon degus
AATATAAATGTGAGGAAAAGAGTAACAGGAGCTATTGGGGAGGAGAAGAATCTGAATTGAAAGAGAAAAAAATAAAGGGAGGAATCTCCTTCATCTCCTTCTCCCTTCTTTCCACACCAACACGTGCAATGGTTGTAACCTGTTTTGCTATTAAGAAAACTTTTTCACTGAACTCTAAAAAGCACTCATGACTCCATAAACTATGCTGAGAAAAATTCTAGCTGTGTGAGATGGAGTCGTACTACAGCATGTACGTATCATCTCTTTTATAGTAGTGTTCAATATTTGAAAATGACATGAAATATTGCATGTTGTCTGTTAGCATCTTTAGGCAAATAAGATGTATCATAATTTATCTTTCTACCATCTATCCATCTCTTGGAATTTTTCAGATAGTCTTACAGGATCCGAGGCAAAACCATTCACTATGGTCACTCGTATCTAGGACAGCCAACCAATCCAGTAGCTGCTGCTCCATTCAAAAGCTGGAAGCCACAGAACAAGAAGGATCCAAGTTGCAGGGAGAGTCCAAGGGTGAAGGCCTGCAGTTTCTGGGAGCTTGGCTAGAACGAGTCTTGGATGGGAAGCTGAGGAAGATGGAGTCTGCTGTAGGTAGCTGATGGCAAAAGAAAAGACAGACCAGTGACAGCAGTGCAGAGGGTTTCTTTTTTTTAAAAAAAATCCTTTTAAAGAGAGTATAATAGTTAATAAGACATTAGAAATGGTACACATTCAGAGGCCCAAAGTGAAAGGCATTCGACCATAGGTTTTGTATTACACATTGCTGTCCTCAAAGTAGTTGCTCAGATTGCACATGTCAGCATGCAGAGTTAGTCAAGGTGAAAATTCTAAACATGAAATGCATTTTCAAAAACACTGATGGAAATTATGAGTACAATCATCTCAGCCATTCCGTATATATACTTGCATGTTTTTCCCTCCTTCCTCTTTTTCTGTCTTTTCTCCTTTGTCACATCTTTGTTTAACAAGACAGTATACTCATAAGTGAAATAAATCAGAACCACATGTGTAAATACCATTGTCTCACTAGTGTGAGAACCTGAGACAATAAATAAAACTTGAAAGATATAATGGATGTAATAAAACTGAGGAAAACTGAGTGTGGAGGTTTGTAAATGCAGGACAGCTTCTTCCTTCTTCTCTTTCCCTTCTGGAAGTCTAGCTCAGGGTGAGTCTTCCATTTAGCTTCTTTGCCTAGAAGCCAATAATCTGTGGACTTCAGTGTCTTTTTCTTATCTGTGTTTTGTCTCAATGCAGTCAAGTTGACAATTACCGTTAACTGTCAGCATGTGAGAAGGAAAGTATAAAGTTTTTTGATAGCAATATCAAAGTAAACAAGTATGTAATATAATATGTGAACTTTTAATGGGTAACTTCAGCAAAGAAAAGACATTATACTGAAGTTCAGTCATGTCAAGTAAATGTATTTTATTATATATTACATTATATTAATCAATATCAGAAACTCCAATACACTCTTTCTTTCTTTCTTTCTTCTTTCTTTCTCTTTCTTTCTTTCTTTCTTTCTTTCTTTCTTTCTTTCTTTCTTTCTTTCTTTCTCTCTCTCTCTCTCTCTCTCTTTCTCTCTCTCTTTCTTTCTTTCTTTCTTTCTTTCTTTCTTTCTTTCTTTCTTTCTTTCTTTCTTTCTTTTTGTGGTACCAAGGATCACACTCTGGACCTTATGCTTGCCAGGCAGGTACTTATGCTGCTGAGCTATCTCTCCAGCTACATTCTGTGTTTCTGATTTTTGTGATTATTCTTTGAATTTTCATAACACCTTTTACTATATTTTTCTTGGTATTTTAATGCTTTTCATGTAAAGAGACAATGATACTTGAAGTAAGAAGCTGTTCCCACAACTCTGCACCTGCCATGGTAGTTAGGCCAGTGTACTGTTGCATAATTCAAATTATGTACTATTTGAAAATTGCAAAATAAAAAGCAACTGGATTATTTCACAATATTTTTCCAAAATATCTCAAGAGGAATTTAAAAGTATCAGAAAGAAGGTATGAACATAGCTATTCTCTAAAGAGGAGAGAGAGATAAGTGTATCTAGTGGGAGTCATGCTATTAATCAGATATCTCATGCTGTTGGTCTCCCTTCATCTTATAAACGCATCATAAATCTTAAAAATGAATTTTCTACTAAAATAGGAAGATGGGCATTGCAGATGGCAGCAACCATCAAGGAACACATAATTTAAATTGGGCTGTAAGTCACCAAAGACTTGAAGCTGTGAGTTTAGTAGGTTGTCTACATTTCCAAGGGAAGTCCCTTTGACACATTTTTAAAAGGAACTGTTACCTGTTTGCATTACATCTTGTCAGATATTTCAACATTCTTTTTTTGTTCACTCTTCTCTCCTCATTTTCTTTTTTGGCTAAGGGTCTGCTTACAGTGCACAGATGTTAATTGATTGTGACAGGGAGAGCCCAGGCATTTCTGAGATGCCTATGGCTACTCACTCACACCAGCTTGGGCATTACTTGCAACACGTGCAACACTCTAATTGGGGAAATGATTTTCATGGTCTCATGTCCATAGGAAAAACAAAACCAAAAAGGTAAGATACAAATATGACCATGATTCTTACACCAAAATTTCTCTAAATCGTAGAGAAATGCACATCACAGGGCTTTCATTTGGACAAGTACTGCAATAAATAGCATGGAGCAGAACACAAAGTGCATGCTGGCAATGATCTTCCATACAGGCTAGACTATCACAAGAGAGATGAGGTCAGACACTATCAAGTCAGGCTAACTCAATTGTGACAGTAACTGATTATTTTTGTTCATGCTTTGGGTAAATTCTCAAGAAAAAAAAATGAGCATTTTAATTAAAACAAGCAATAGTTAACTTCAAAATTTTCTAAAGGAACTCTGCCAAAAATAAATGTTATCAATTCAAAAAATTTAAAACTTCAAATCCATGTGCATATAAAGATAGACCAAATGTTGCTATACATCTTTCTCCATTTATAATGTTCACTGAACAGAATGAACATTACAGAAAATAAATAAATATGTGATGTTGTCGAAGTATCCCGGATATATTTCTATAGTATTTTCAATCCAATTTACATAAAAACAGCTGGAGATAGTTGAGGTATCTATTACTACATTAGTAAGAATTGACTATAGAGAACTCAAGAAAGTATAATTTTTCCAATTTAGTACAATATTTTAGTTTCCTAAACTTTACAACGTTCTCCCTTCTTTAAAACTTAACGTTTTAAGGTAATTAGTAAAGATAGATAGATAGATAGATAGATAGATAGATAGATAGATAGATATTTCTTAAATAAATTTGCAGTCTTCCATTAAAAGCACAAGTGAATAATAACTGTTCAAGAAAATTGTCTCTAGAATTGCTGAGAAGATTCCAGAGCAACTGGCACAAAAAGGCTATTGGTTCAATCCTCAGAACAACGAAAATGAAAAGAAAAATATATTGATTAGGGTGTTTCTAAGAATAAGGCATTAAAACTTTAGCTATGCGTACTAGGATAATTACCAATTGCAATAGAAGTACACTAACTCAATAAACTGCATCCAAATATCCAAAAATATTTTTAATTATTTAAAAACCAATATGACATATTTGACATTTTAATTACTGACAAGAAAATTGTGTACAAATAATTACATGCACAATGCAAATAAGCTAAAAGCTCATAAGAAAAAAAGTAGAATATTTCAACCCAAAAGTCAGCTTTTCTTTTTTCTTCAAAAAAGAAAATTGGAATAAAATTAAGAATTTGAATAAATCCTATAAAAATTATCATGAAGTTGATATTTTAGGAAATAATATTTGCCACACTCAAGAGAATAATAAGATTCTATGTTAGCGAAAACCAGAAGAATAAGACTTGCATATATCACTATGAAAATGTACCTCTTTTGGCAATTAATTAATAATTCATAAATGCACATGTTCAAATAAGATGTATTTCTAAAAAAAGGTATGCATATATATGTTTTTTGAGATGAACAAAAAAAGTTAAGGCCCAGCCAGATAGCTCAGCAAACTAAAGCAACTGCTTAAGCAGGAGCAGGGACCAAGGTTCTATCTCCAGCGTGGTGTGCCGGCCCCACCACCTGAGGCACACTGAGACCACAACTGAGACTGGACATGGGGTGTACACCTGTAATCCCAATGCTTGGGAGGCTGAAAACAGGAGGATCACTAGAATTCTGATCTGTGTAGTGAGACCCTATAGACCCTGTACTAAATATATTAAAAGAAAAAAAATTACAAAGCACTCATGAGTAATGAATGGCTTTGACACATCACATTATTACCAAAATAATGAAAAATATAAAATATAAGAACCAAAATGAAAATATTGTGATATATATTTTTCATGTGTGTGTTCTTTTCTTTTTTCTCCTTTTTAAAAATTTTGTATGTACTTGGTACAGGGTTTCACTACACCGCTCAGACTCATAGTGATCCTCCTGTTTTCAGCCTCCCCAGCACTGAAATTACAGGTGTGAGCCACTATGTCGGGACTCGTGGCTAGCTCAGTGCACATGGGGGTGGAGACGACACTGCATGTGGCTCTGAAGATCAAAGCCTGGTCCCTACGCTTGCTGAAGTAGGCACTTAGTGTGCTGATCTATCTTGTCAGCCCATATGCTTTCTTTTGATTGAGGGGAAAATGTAATATATTTATGAATTTACAAAGACTTATTGGATACAACAATTTTTTCTGGTTTATTCAGACAGGCTTCCATCGTGTAGTGCAGGCTGTCCTTGAACCATGCATGGAGCCCAAATAACCTCAAAATAATAGGGATTCACTTGCCTCAGTGTTTTCAGTGCTAGGATTTACAGGTTTACAACACCACGCTCAGTGATACATGATAGCAAAAAAAAAAAATTTCTGTAACACTTTTCTTGCAGAAAACTTTTCTAGACTGAAATAAATTTAGTGTTATCCTGAACAAATTATTCAAAGCTAATTGTACACACAAATTCTATGGGATCCTCTTCTGTACTACCATTATATAAAAAAATTATTTTCCATTCAGTAACAGACTATAAAGCTTTTGGCTTGATTATTTAGCATTACTTATATTCAAGAAGTAATGAAATAGAACATGAAAACACTTGGAGGATAGCACAGAAAGGAAATTAGAATTCTAATTACATATAAAACCATGTGTGAGTCATGACAGCATTAATCTCCAGAGATACTTATTTTTGTATAGTTATCTTTTTAAATATATATTTCAGAGCTTAATTTTCTCACTAAATCATATACTCTCAAAATCAGTCACTTGTTAATAATTATTTACTCCTTTATAAATGCAAAATGTGTTTGCTAGATGGATGACAAGGATATTACTAAATTTAATCAGCAAGGTATAACTACATAAAAATTTAAGACATGAATACTTTGGAATTACTGGGGATTGAGCACAGGGCCTTCACAAGGTGCTACAACTTCATCTATTTATACTCTATTTTGAGACAAACTTGCATTAACTCACTAACTTTAGAACTTATGATCCTCTTGCCTGTGACTCTCATTACTAGAGTCTGCGCCACTCTATGGTAAAACATAGAATTAAAATAATATTAAATGGTAATCAACACTTAAATTAAAATATTTCAAAAACATTTTATTAATTTTATATTTTAGTTTTAATTATATTTAGTATAATGCATCATTTTGTGAAGGAAAATATTGATATAGCATAACACTGAAAAGCATATGGTAAAATGAGAATCGTGTGCACATACAGAATACTGGGAAATTTAGAAAGAAGGCACTGGTGAACATAGTGAGTTGTCCATGATGTCTGCACAGCCTTTTTTACTTTTGCTTCTTATTATCATGGAGCTAAGTTATAAGATATGTCATTTTTCAATTAGACTTCTGTTATTGTCAGGCCATGCAAAATACCAGAAAATACTACAAAAAAAAAATGTTTGTACTCGAGATTGAACACAGGCCCTGGCACTTGCTAACAGGCATTTGTGCCACTGAGCTATATCCCTGCCCTAGAAAACTATAATACACGGAGCTGTCACTCCATGAGGGCAAGTTTCGGTTCATGGTGCATTCGTTGTCTTACACCTTAAAATCTCTGCAATTCAAGAATGTAAAAATGCAAAACTGATAAAAAAGACAAGAGCAAAAAAGGTAATTCCAAGGTTCATGCTTTAATTATATAGGAAATCAAAGTATGAATAGCCTTGAAGAAATAAAATAAGCAAACCAAAAACAAACTAATAATCTTTTTTACAGCTTTCCAGTATGATATGTTGAAGCAAATAGCGAAGAGAGATGATATGAAGAGTAGAATAAATAAAAGTTTACACGACCTATTAAAGGACATTTCAATGATCTTCTAATTTTAGTAAAGAACAGTGTATAATCTAGGAGAAACTGAGAGAAATGAAGGAAAGCCAAGGAATTTGTACTTCTTAAATGAATTTATGATGATAAAATGTTATATTCAAGTTAAACATTGAGATAAAAGAGAATGAATAATTAAACTGCCGGTACAAAAACATTCTGAAGGCATTCTGTAATGTCATCAAAGGTGGTCTGCTTGCCTTTGAATTAGAATAACTGAGTCACCAGGGTCTTGTTCTCATGTGACAGCTACTATAAAGTGCTATTTTGCTTCTTGTCTGGGATCCACTTGGAAACACAGGACAAGATTGTCCTTATCAAAATGACCTGTAGGGCTTGGCTCAGGACTTGTGCTGGGCACTCGCAGCAGGCATCGAGACAGTGCATGCTGTGCCTTGCAGAGCCGCAGTGAGAACAGTTCATAAGAACTGTTCCCACCAAAAGCCAATTGCATTACTAAAATTATACATCAGTATGACAGGATTAAAAATGCCAACCAACTTGGTAAAGCACAGTTCTTGGTGTGCCTGTACATGACTGGCACACAGGCAAGCTACAGGGGATGCTAAGAGGCACACTGAGTGGGGATCCACCCCAGGTGGAACATATTTTGAGTGGCATTATAGACTGAAAAGAAAGACAATTTAAGAGTTGATTCCACACAGTGAAGGCTTGAATACATTGCAGTACAAATGCTTTTCTCTGTGGTCACTTTCATTTTCTGTTTAAAGAGGATAAATTATTCAGATATGTTGGAGGGTGGCAAATTGAAGGGCTTCTGTGAGCAGCAGCGTGGATTCTAGCTAAGGCACTGTCAAGACCCCACCTTGGGGGGCACTGACTAAATGGCGTGCAGCTAGGATAGAGTGAAAAGCAAAAGGAAGCTGAGCCCTTTCTGAAGAGCTGCGGTGTGGCTGGTCACTGGCCTCTAGTTCCTTCCCAGGCAGACTCATCCTGGACATGCTGCAGTGTATATTGAGGCCTGGAAACTCACACAGAGGCTGCAGGCTTGATCGCTCCGGCTGTGAGGTTCCCATGTTCTTGTACTGAGCAGCTACGTGATATTTCACCGCAGACATGAGAGCCACTGTGCGTTTTTCTGCCTCTGATCCCACAGATGACCACTGTGAATTGTCATACCTGTGAATGCTTTTGGGGACCTCTCCTGCCTCTGATATCATAAGCCTAAATAATACATTCCCTTCCATCATGATTCATTTACACTCTTTGTCTAGAGTATGTTAAAGCAGGAGTAAGACCCCATTACCAGGAGTAGTTGTAAAGAAACAGTTGCAAGGATGTATATATCAAATTAGTTTTATGATTCCTGGAATTTGATGAGAATTACCTTTTCACAATATCATTTTCTAATGATGGATAGGTTATGGAAATTCAAGGGTGGAAACTATTTAAAACAATATATAACAGTCATTTGAATGTTTTAACTTGTCATTTGTGACAGGCAAGGAGAAAATATACAATATGTTTGTGTGAGGGCCAGCAAGACAGATCTTCAGTCTAAAGTGCCCGGTTAGGCACTTTGGCAGGTACAAGGGACCTCAGTTTGACCTCCAGCACCACCTGCAGTGCCAATCCTGCCCTGAGGTTGGGTTGAGCTGGACAAGTAATAAACAGACAAAAAAAAAAAAAAAAAAAAAAAAAAAAAAAAAAAAAAAAAAAAAAAAAAAAAAAAAAACAATATGGTTGAACATTTTTGGAAAAGTTAAAAATATAATGATGTGGCTGATTGCTATGTACATGTCTGAAGAAACTGCTAAAGAAAAGTAACTAATATAAGCATGCATAAGTAATCTAAAGCCTTCAAAATATATGAACAAGATAAGACAGAAAAATAATAAATTTAATTTTCTAATTATCAGGTTCAAAACAAATAAAGACACTCAAATTTATTTTATTTATCTATCTATCTATCTATCTATCTATCTATTTATTTATTTATTTATTTTGGGCAGAGCCAGGGATTGAACTCAGACCCTTTCTCTTGCCAGGGAAGCACTTATTCTACTGAGCCATCTCCCCAACCCCAAGACACTCAAATTTATGTTTGTCCTAAAAGAGAATCTTGTATCATTTAGTCATAAGACTGAATTTGATAAAACACACATTCAGATAACAATTCACTGAACTACTGCACAAGATAAACACTTAGGCTCTAATACATCAGCAGTCAAAGTGAAGATACTGATCAGAAAAAAGATTAGGGGCTGGTGAGGTAGTTCAGTCCCTCCTGCTGTGCCAGCCCAGCCCTCCAGGGCATACTGAACTAGTGACAGAGTCCAGGCATGATGGTGCACACTTGTAATCTCAGTGCTGGGGCGGCTGAAAACAGGAGGATCACCACAAGCCCGAGCTGCATAGTGAGATCCTGTACCGAATACATAAATGGAAAAAAAAAGGTGAAATCCCATAAAGTGAGATGGAGATATTTGAAAGAAACTCTGAGATGTTGTAGACATTAATCACCTAAATCTTGGTAAGATTATTTCACTGAAGACAGAGATTTCCCCACTCTCAGTGCCAGAGCCATCCCCTACCTCCATACTCTATGGTATCGGCCTTTCTAATTGCTCCCTGGAAAGTAATCTTGCATTGCCTATAAAAATAGTGAGAACTTCACAATGCAGTTCACAGAAAGACCATGTTGAAATTCCTAATTCATGCTTGCCTCTCATTCTAGGCTTATAACTACAATCAAAGATCTTAAGGTGAAGTACACAGCATAATTCATGAGAAAGAAAGCTATACTCCCATGGAAACTGTTGAGTGCTCTAATTCTTATAAGCTGTCTGGGAAACACATACAGGAATGGCTTATTTTATTTTCTAGTTTTTATTTGTTTTAATGAGAAAAATGATAAAATATCAATGAAATACTTTTAAAACGGGTTAGTAGGATGTTTACAGTAAATAAAACATTGCGTATTGTTTGTCTTATTTTTTTAAGTGGAACAACCAGAGATTTAACTCAGGTCCTTGCACTTACCAGGGAAGCACTTATTCCACTGAACCCCAGCCTCCATATTGTTGTTTTCAGAGCATTTATTCAGAGGACAAGATGCAGACATGATATCTTGTCTAAAATGTATTAGTACAAACTCTTATTCCAGTGAACTAAGAGAAAGTAGCTGTATATCACTCCTAACTGTATATATGTATAGATAGACAGATAGATAGATAGAT
>NW_004524644.1:12282622-12289805 GCF_000260255.1 Octodon degus
TAGCAATGCATTATACTAGGCTGCCTGGCAGCTAATAGCTAACCTTAACCAGACAGAATATTCATCTCAGGAGAGAGGTAGCTTGTTTCCTTTAGGCACTAACCAAGTCCAACCTACACATATTTGATTGATTTCCTAGCTTCATGGCTCCCAACATATCCCCCTTTTTTGTTTTGTTTGTTCAGAGATGTGTGTTCCACTGTAGTCAGAGAAGCTGTATTTGGAGAACTCTTTAAAGGACCTATTCATACTTGAAACCAGTCTAAAGAAGATAGGTGCTTGAATTCAGCAAAGTAACACACTGTAGTCCAATAGTACATAACAGTAGTGGGTTATCAGCAGAACTGAAAAATGTCCGAAGTTGTTGACTTGAACCTTTTATAGCTCAGCATATTAATATGGCATTACTTTTTATACCTTGTGGTTATACTTTGAAATGGATTTTAAGTGTCTGATAAAAATGGAGGAAACTTAAACTTGAAACACGCTGAGTTTTTTTTTTTTTTTTAACATGGGCCTATTATCTAGAGATTCTTGATTTAATTTCACAGCTCATAGAGTTATAAAAAGGAGCTAAATTTATTTGTTAAAGCATGTATCGAGAGCTATAGCCCATTGTAAATGAGCTGGAGATGCCTGATATTGCATGGATAAGTGTAGATGGGAGTATTTAAAAGTTCTGCAAATTAGGAACCCTGGAATGATTTGACTGGTAGAGACTGCTCCCACTCACTGGTAGTGGCCAGCTGATCAGCTCTTATGATTCCCTTAAGAAACAGATCTTTGTGTGAAGCACCAGCCTCCCTGAAGTGCTCTGTCATTGAGCTTTTCTGGTACTATAGTGGGGACTGCAGTTACTCTTTTAGGAACTATTTATATGTGATGGGCATAATTGTACTCCAGAATGGAGGGGGCCTGTGAGTCGTGTGGGACAACCAAGAACAAACTGGACACACTTAGCCTATGAACGGCAGAGACAAAGCCAGGGCAGGAGTGATCTGACACAACTAGACCTACGGTGTTGCATAATTGTTCATTTTATTCCCAGAGGTGAATTAGATAAAATACCTAAGAAATTTTTTACTGGATTTAGATAAGCACAAAAAATTTCAGGTAAATGAACAAAAATGATCTTTAATCATAGCAACAGAGAATGATGTCATATAAAAGGACACACAGATTTGAACCCCTATAAAGATCTTTGAAAGAGGGTGAAGGCAGGTCCACTGGAGGAACCTCTGTGATGCACAGACTGAAAATTATACTGTCAATATTTCTCCAGTTTTCCATAAGAAATCTATAACATTTTACCAAGGGAACCATACATTGATGAAAACTAAATATTTACTTTACGGCCACTGATTTCAAGTCTAAAAGTTATTATGGCACTCCCATAGGAGCAGAGACCTACAGAAGTCAGATGATTGGTGGAATCTGAGTCAAAACTTCAATCACAGTGTGTTCCGCAAATTCTAGAATGTATAATTGGAATGTGCACACTTAATGTTCTTCAGAACCTCAGTATCAGTTATTTAACATATAACATAAAGGGGTATTATCAAGAAAAAGCCAAATAAAAGTCACTGGAATTGCCTTGATAAGCAAAAAAAGAGTAAATAGAAAAAAAAATATATCACTATTATGGGCTTGAATAGGTTTTCTGTGTATCAGGATAAAGTGTGGAGAATAATAACAACTTAATAATCACAACTCCAATCTAAGCTTCTCTACCAGATGTGGTTTCCCTGTTTCACCAGATTAACACATTTCCTACTACCCCAGGTGAGATCATCAATTCATCGAATGTTTTGTTCTGTCTTTTTCCCATAACCATGTATGACAACCACCAAAAGCCATGTGTTTTTACCTGGGAAGGCCAGCAATATACCTGTAGTGCATGACTGAAGGGCTGCATTGACTTAAGTGCTGGCTAACAATTTAATTTGCAGGCCTCTTGACTGTCTTGTCTTCGCAGAATTACTCTGAGTTTCTTCTCTTTATGATATTCTTATGTAGTCACCTTCTCTTCTTTTGAACATGTCTCCTTGATAGCAAGAATTGCAAACATTAGACTATTTGAAAGAGAAAAATAAAAATTTTATGGCTCATAGAAAGTATTGTATCTCTGTTAATGTAGAAATAAGAAAAGCGGGGCTCTCAAAACTCGTGTGACAGCCAATAATGTTCATCAATACTGTCTTCCTTTCTTGCAAACATAATGCCTTTCATTTCAATTATACTTTATGAATGCATTTTATTTTTAAAAGCTAGTTAAATAAAAAGTTGTTACTAGAAGTGATTTAGTAAACTAAAATGGACCATCATGAGAGAAATGTCCTTTTTATGATGCCAATCAATACATTGTCCATGTCAGACTTTTTATAAAACCTATGTACATGATTCACATTTTAGAAATTCAAACAGGTCTTCAGTCAGTTCAGAAAGGAAATGTAACTAAATATTATTCCTTTCTGTGATTTTGAAATAGTTGTCTCACCAAAAAATTGACATGTTGAAGATACATTTGTTCTGTTAAATTCTTAGTTCTTTCACACAACCTCTATGTCCCAGAAATGGGGAAAAATTACTAACATCCCTGAATTCAGGACTCATTCCAAAGATAAGCGGCTCTGCAAGCAGTCTATGCCACTAGGACTCATATCGCTACCAATTGCCAGAACAGTAATTCCAGTCTGCAGTCAGGCAAATATTTAGTTTATGTTATAGTGAATACATTGTAGAAACAACTGTTTTCCTAAAGAGGTACCTCCAGCATGGATTATTGGTATTTGCAGTAATCTAATTAGTGGATTTACATACTGACTACCTCTTGAAGCATGTCCTCCTGGAAATGTTTGCTGAATACAAAGTGCCTGCTCATCCTGAGGACAGAGTAAAGAAAATGATTCAGCTAGATGTTTTCCCACTTTGTACTTTAAAATCTTAGACAATATCAAGGATTCTAAGAAAGCTAATTTCACTTTGTACATCAAACTTTATCACACAATTTCAGATAAAGTGATACAATATATCTTTATATCATTAATAAATGCCAATATACTTCTTATTATTTTATTTTTAAATACAAATTTGTGTTCAATGCAGACAGTTGTAGCCTAGTGGTAGTGCTGATGGTGTGTGTGTGTGTGTGTGTGTACAAGAGACTCAGAAATTTCCTCTCTGGAGCATTTACACAATCTTTTTATTTAATCAGACTGCTAAGGAACACTTCCACTTCTTTTCCTTACTTGTCATTTAATATTTATGTAAATTCATAATTTGTATATTCACACTTCTGTTGTGAATTACCTAGACTCACTGCTGTTCTAATTAGATTAATACACAAGTAGTGTAAATTGAGATAGAAATTTCAGATATTTAAATTATCTTGGTAAACTTTGAATAAGTCATATTTAATCATCATGCTAAAAAAATCCCTTACTTACTTTTCAAATAATAATAATATTGTTGGACACTCACTACATACAAATAGTGTCCCAATTATTTTAAGTTATACACTCATTTAACCATTTACATGAGTAAACTTATCAAAAATAAGGAGACTGAAGGCCAGCCAAATAACTCAGTGGATTAAAGCACCTGCAAGCAGGCACAGGGGTACAGGTTCGATCACCAAGCCCTCCTTGCCAGCCCACTTCCAGGGCGTGCTGAACCCACAAGTAAGACTGGGCATGGTGGGGCCCACCTGTAATCCCAGCTCTTAGGAGGCTGAAAACAGGGGGATCACTATGACTCCAATCTAACAGTGATACCCTGAACAACATGCTGTAGACCCTTCCCTGAAATACAATAAAATAAAATTAAAATAAAAGTGATATTGAGGCATAGAAAGGTTAGATAAATTGCTGGAAGGTACATGAGCTTAGAACTGAAGAATAAAACTAGAAAACTAGACAGTTCGCTCCTGAAGGTTCACAGTGAACTTCAGCAAGTAACTCCAGATCTCTATGTCTAGTTTTTATCCTCCTGGTCCATATTTTATGATGCTTCCCCATACTTATTACCTCATTGATTGTTGTAGATTAGACAGTAAAGGAGATGAATCAATTAATAGTTTTAGTAATTTTATTAGCTTTAATATTAAGGTATCCAATGATTTTTCTCGGGGTGTTTTCTAAGGACAGAGACTTTGCCTTACATATTACTTTATCTTAAAGCACAAAACACAGAGCCTGACATAATTGAAATTGATACAGGGAGAAAAACTGATTTCGGGTGGGTGCCCTCCAAATGATACAGGGAACCTCCAAATGACACAGGGGAAACGATCTCCCTACTTGACCTGGACTAGTTCGTGTTCTCTAAAAACAAAAAATGAATTTTTAGAACAAAAAGAGGTTATGAGCAGAATATATTTATTGAGGGAGAGAAAGCTCCTGTCCGAGTGAAGGACAGGAAGGGCCGGAGCGGGTTGTCCACAGGAAGCTATCTCTTCCAGGGACTTTTATATAGTAAAACCATGCAGTGAGGTGGGTCTAAGGTGGTGGAGAACATGGGAACTTGCTTAGGTGGATGTGAGATGGGACAAAACTATGGTCACCCAATGGGACTACAAGCACCATTGCTCAGGTAAAATTGATTAAGCTCAGGACCAAATGGGAAAGTGATTCACGTAGCAAGCGGGCATGATTGTAGAGCAGGACCTTATCTGGCAGCCGTTCGGTAGTAGTCGGAGTAAAGACACTTGGGATTCCCTCAGGGTGATGATCAATCTCGGGTGCCAATCTTTAGGAAGGGAGGCATTTGTTTGATCTTTGGTCTTTACATCTGGCCCATGGCAGGAGCATCCATCTCTCCCAGAGGTGCAAGATATCTTATCTTCTGTGGTATTTCCTTTGAGAGCCTGGGCTTGTCTGACTGCCTATAGTATTTTATCTACCTGCAACAAAATTATTCTGGGATTTCGGTTATCAGAATTTAGTGAGACATTGCTAGTAAATCTTATTTAATTGCCTTATTCATCAAACATAATTTACATAATTAAAGCAGATGAAGCATTTCCTGAAATATTTTGTAAAAATAATACTAACGAATTAAAAGAAAATTTACTAATTGGAAAAAAAAATCAGTATTATCATTCCAGAGGACTTCAAACTGTGGAGGTGAAGCTTTATTTCTTTAGGGGTTTCTGGTATATAATATGTCAGTTTTAAGATGAAAAAAGAGAAGGGGAGGAGGATGGGAGGGGGAAGAAAGAGGAAAAAAGAAATTTGGTATTCCCCTCAGGTTATATAAATTTGTATTTCAGAGAGATTGTTTTGAAAGTTAATGAATTATTTTATAAAACAGATTTATGATATTCAAATAACACTATTTTACAAAACAAAATATCGGCATGTCCACCAATTGGAAGGCATTTATAGAATTTTTTTTTCAGAACCAGGGATTGAACTCAGGCACTTGCCCTTGCCAGGCAAGTGCTTATTCTACTGAGCCATCTCCCCAGCCCCAATTTATAGACATTTTTGAGACACAAGCACATATATGACTGCAAAGGCACACCATTTTATGTGGTAGTAGTGGTTTCTGAATTATCAACACCTGAAATTATAGATTATACAATTTAGACAAAAAAGCAATAAACATTTTTCTAAAGTCCTCTCATATTTATATTTTATAAAGTATAAAAGAGTACATAGAATTCTGGAAGAAATTCAGTCTTATCTTAAAATGCTCACCTGTGTCCTTAAAAATTAGAGCTCTCATCAAGAAAAAAAGGCTTGTCTTTGGGTATATTTTCAAATAAGCACATGAAAAAGGAACTAAGGCCTTTGAAAATGATACTGGGTGCATCTTCTCAGTCTCTCTTTCATATTACTGCTGAATCTTTAACAAATGAATTGAGTAATCTCTTTATTATTTGACAGTTTGTCAAACCAGATATGCAAATATCCTTGAAAAGTTGGGAACATTTACTTAGCTAAGGCATTTGTGTTTGTGTAAGCATAGTTGAAATTAGATCTCTACAGGCATTTCCTTTTTCATAAGATTAACCTTTGTATGAGTTTTTGGTAATAATTAGTGCCTTTTATAAAAAAAAGAATTTTTATTTCATTTTTTTCGCTAAGAGAAGAAAAGAGAAAATGAGTTGAAAGTCAAATATACAGTCTTTGTGAAGTGTAGTTTATTAAAAATTATTACAGTAGTATCCATAGGAGTTTGAACCTCAATAAACTACAATATAAATTATTTAAAATTAAAACTGTCCTTAAAATCTTACTGGCTATAGAGCTCAATAGAAAATAATCTTTAAGGGATTTTTGTGGTATAGCTTATTCAAAAATGTATTTCATATATTTAAAAACAGTATATTTATGTTTGGAAGAAAAACTTTCTGCATGATATGTTGAGAATTCCAATTTTGAAGTATGGGAGTTGTTAAAAGGGGTATATATTTCATTTGTACTTCAAATAGTATACCGGTGATCTTATATCTTGTAGCCCACAGCTAAACACATTAGTCACTCCCTTAGCTATATTTATCCAGTAACACAAAGTTCTTTACATGGCCACGTTATACCCAACATGACTCACAGTCATGTACAAGAAAACCTTGCTGTCAAAGCAGTTTCTGTCTAATCTGGGTTTGACGTATATGTCTGTGCAGTAGGTTTGGAAACAATTATCAGTGTAACTCTAGCAACAGAAACAGAGACGCATGTTGACAATAACAATGGGAAAATGGAAGATGTCATTCCTTAATCTTACTGTTGGAAGAGCTAAAGTTTAAATGCAAAGACATAGAATCTAAAACAGCTGTTTATTATTTCAAGGTTCCAATGTACTACAATGATTATGATAATTATTTTAATATTGTGAGCATGTAAAATATTTGTGTAATTATTTATTGTCCATATGTTCATACTTATGTGTATAAAATATATATGTACTGGACATGTGTGTCTATATATAGTATATATGTGTATACATATTATGTATATGTGTTTTTCCTTATGAAATGTTAATTTGTTGATAATTAAGATAAATTATACATCAAATGGCAACTTTTAATATGCTTTATTACATAGACATATCATGTATTTTTATGCTTTATTTAAAATAAGCATATTGGGGCTGGTGAGATGGCTCAGTGGTCTAAAGCACCTACTTGGAACAAGCTTTGCAAAGCACAGGGACCGCGGTTCAATCCCCCAGCACCACA
>NW_004524644.1:12297385-12301272 GCF_000260255.1 Octodon degus
ATATTTTGCTGAGTTTACACACCTATAATATTCAAATAACGGAACTTAGAATAAAAGGGGTATACACATGAATGTCTATTTTGTATCTGTGTATTCATAGTGGTTAGGATAGATATATAGTTACATTCTCTTAATGAATAGAGTGATTTGTTCTAATGGTGTTTGTAAATAGGATCTCAAGTCCACATCTTGTACTGCAATTAACCACTAAGAAGGATATATGCAATGTGTTAGTTATTGAAATTGTCCTAGCGATTTGATTTGCAACTGTCTCATTGCTATCTGTTTATCATAACATTATGGAAAAAAATTAAAAAAAAACAAGTCTACTATTAGGGTAAGGCTTTTGGATTACATGTGAACATATTTGATTAAATGTTGCTCTTCAATTACAGTAATATATACAATAGTAATTATATCACTCTTATAGTGACAGCTTGTATTTTATTTTCATAATTCCACCTTATATTTCCAATTTATTTGTATGATAGTGATTTTTTAACAAATTTATGTCATTATATCATTATATTCACTGAAATTTAAAATTCTTATAGAAATGGAATGAGAACAAATTTTAGAATAAAGTGGACAGCACAATATCTCAATTAGAAACTGCCAGTTTAAATGACCTACTTTGCAGTCAGAAGTCATTTACAAGGTGGAATTGACATAAATCATACTGGAATATTTTATAATTATGAAAAATAATTATGTTTATGTAATATAGCAGAAGACATGCTTAAAAATTAGCCATGGTTTGATGACTTTTTAAACATTGAAGCTAGAAGAACAAAACAATCAATCAAGCTTCTCTTAGATCAGGTTTGGATAGGAGATTCTAGTTTAGGATCCTAACATAATTCTCTTCAGACCCTGTGGAAATTGTTAAAAAACAATATTAAAGTTGAAAATAAAGTAGGTCCCTTAATGGCCTGAACAGTTCCCCACTCACAACATCTGTGACCTAACAGAAGTCAAGTTGCTGAAGTACTTCCAATATATGAATAGTCATGATTACATAAATAGTCTTCACTTTTTCTTTCATGTATCTCTTTGAGGTGGTTGTTCACCCAATATGGATTTAGCTGCCCATTAGATTCATGTTTAAAACTCAACCAAGAACTCATTCTCTCCTTCTAGGAAGCCATTTATTGACATTACAAATAAACGCTGAATATTTCTTTGGAAAACTATTATGCTAGGGTTTACTATGTACTTACACGTTCCTGGAAATTCTCCAAGGAAGTTATGGATCCTGGCAGAAGGAACTAGGATTTGCTCTGTAACTATGTTAAGAGTCTCAGTGCTACCTTGAGGTCCAATTATTTTCTGAAAAGACTCATGGGATTTAAAATAGCTGTTATACTCAGGGTCATGGTGAAAGCATACACATTAACATCAGCAGAAAGAAAAAGCATGTGGCAAGCAATCCAGTCGAAAACAGGCACAAGTTTTGGTGTGTTCTTTCCCAGTCAGTTTGACCACATATTTCTTCTTCTCCAGAGCAACACAGTGTGAAAACATGTGCAGATTACTTATCTGGGAAACCTCTGTGAGCCTCAACGTCCACCATATCTACACAGGTCAGCCTATAGGTGTGTGTCATCCACAGAACTTGCCTCCACTCAGATTTCAGCCCTGGGGAGAGCCTCACAATGTCAGCATACACTAGATGGCCAGGCCTGTCCCATTTGGCCAAACACTTCAGACACACATAAAACATGATTCTCAGGCAGAATGTGTCCTCTTGTTTGTTCAGTAAAAATTGGGATTCTTTATCATAAAATTTACCCTACTTCTGAAAAAAAAAAACTGAAATCTATAATAAATACTCATGTGTAACCTTCTGAAACTATAGTTTTCCAAGTCTCTTTTAAATCCTCTTCACTGACTGACCATGCAGCTTCCCCTGGGATAACTTCTTTCTTGCCTTGGGAAGTTAAAAAAAAATCTAACTTTGATTGACTCTAGATGCTTCCCTGTGGGGTTTTAGTGGTGAGTCTTGATACTAGGCATTATGTTGGATAATTATGCATCTGATAGGTTCTTGGTGCAGCACAGAAACAAAAGGAAGAAGGAAAAGGGGCTTTACTTTCTTTGAAGATATGGGAGAGAATGTGGGGAAGGATGAGGAATTTTTTCTGTGGATTGGAACAAAGGGACGCTGAGGCTTTATGGCCTTCTGTCAGGGGTGGAGTTTGGAGGGACGGTTAGATTCACCTGAGGGGGCTGACTGGGGTCTTCCCAGAGGCAGCGGGAAGGGTGGAAGGAAATTATGTCTTGTGCTAAGTTGGCGAAGAAGGGGGAGGTGGTCTTGGGGAATATGGGCTCCGTTTTAAGGGCTTCAGCCATATTAGATGACCACCATGATGATTTGAGCAATTCGCACTAGGGCCTGAACCCATCAGTATCAATTGCTGTATTGAAATCTCTGAAATAAGCACATGAAATTCGATGAATTGTACTCCCTTTCCTGTGGCAGACCTGAGATTTAACCCAGACAGTCTGTCTCTTTATTAGCTTTAAATGACTCAAAATATTACATCACTCTCTTATGACCTGTTTACTATACACTACCATAATGGTATAATCATACTTTTTTATATCTGTTTCATTTATTAAATCTAATAATTTCTCTGGAGAGACAATCTGCTATTTTAAAAATCTAGTCTCTGAGGAAAACATTGCCACGATCTACATGTGTATGTATTTCTCTAAAATCACTTGTTTACAAAACTTGGTTATATTTTCAACCCTGGCATTTATCTGTTTTTCAAAACTCTGTTTTTAAGTTTCTAACACTGGTCTGGCCTTCTGCTTTTGTGCGAGAGATATGCACATGTCCAGTTCTGCATGTAGTCCTTAATCGCCACGTTATCTCTTTAATCCTAGTGAATGTCTACTTCCTGTGCCTGAGTTCTGTGGCCTCGCAGTACAGTAGGTCTTCTACAATGAGGGACCTCTTTGTCGACTTAAACCTTAGAAGCAAAACTCATTTCAAGTCTAAATCCTTATACTTACTAAGAAACCAGGATGAGAATAGATTCCTGGGCTCCTCAAGACTTGGATTATATATAATGATAAGGGGTGCCCAAATGTTTAGGTCTCCGTACAGTGACTGTTTGGCGTCTTGGTACTGGAAGATAATCTCTGCCTAATTTAATTTTTACGTTGTAATATGATCAGTTTTCCCTGAAATGTGCCTGAGCTCTTGCTGTGATGGACTGAGGTATTGTATAACTTGAATAAATGTCAGCTGCTCAGGAGTTCTTACTCAAAAGTTTTCAACCAAATGTCTTTTATTCGCAATCATGCCAGTTTTTTCTGCTGATGTATTATTTGCGTACCTAAACTACAGAATCTTTCAAAGAGTGTTTTTCTTCTCTTTGTAACAAAATCATTAACAATATTTTTCCACAGGTCGCTTTGTTCTCAATGATGTGGTTTGTTGTTAATATGTGCTTCCTTCATTTTTTAAATATACTACACATTGCTCACACGTTCCACCTGCAGTGAGTTCACCACAAAATACTTGTGTGTACACATAACATACATGATTCTATATCTTCAGTCCTTACTTAAATGAAAATTTGTGTTAAAAAATCTTTTGAAGTATAGAATTATTTAAAAAAATTCTGAAAATATTTATTTATTTATTTGGTACACAGTCTACATAGCTCAGACTCATGGCGATCCTCCTGCCTCAGCACCCTCAGGACTGGGATTACAGGCCTGTGCTGCCACGCCCAGTTTCAGTAGTGAGCACGGCGTGGGGTCTACACAGCATGCAGTACTGTGATCAAACCCGGGTTCTTGAGCTTGCCAAGCAGGCGCTTAAACTGCTGAGTTCTCTCTCTCTCTCTCTCTCTCTCTCTCTCTCTCTCTCT
>NW_004524644.1:12301906-12303206 GCF_000260255.1 Octodon degus
AACTATGCCAAGTAATGTGCATAAAATTTGTCAGAAAATAAATTTGACATGTATTTTTAAAAATTCCACAGAAATATCCAAAAGAAGGTCTAGGTAATACGGAGAATGTAACATTAAGTTAAAATTTATACAAAGCAAATGAAAATCAATAAAATTCACGAATAAATGAAAATTCTCAGTTCAGGTATCTTCTGGGGCAGGGTAGTTTGAAAATCTTTTAGCATTATTTCCCTCTATTTTATTTGATGAAAAAAAAGGTTGTTCTGAAGATTTCATGTCATATGAGGAGATTCTGTTTAAACATTATATAATGCGCTTTACTTGTGCTGCACATATTGAATTCATCTTACTACATTTCACATAAAAATTAAATAGATTTTCAAGGGATTATTAAAGAGACTGTGTTAAAAATGTTTTAAAAGTTTTAAAACCCACAGAAGAAAACACGGGCAATATCAAACTTATTAGGTATAAAATACAATTTTCAAATGTGTGACTAGTAATATACTAAACAAAAAACAGGAGTGGGTGGGAGAGCTTCCTGCTACCCTGCACCGATGGGACCATTCCCAGCCAAGGCTCAGCGTGGACCGGACCCTCTCCCACCCCCTTGGGACACCCCCCACAACTCCACAGATCTCCCCCACCCCGCCCGCCAAGTAGGAATTTCTGCCGCGTTCCAGGAACCCCCAGACCCAGTCCTAGCCTAGGTCTGAGACTGTGTGGGAGAGATTCCTCTTCCCCCTACTTCACCTTGCCCCCTCCAGGCACAGCTCAGGCCTGTCATACAAGCCTGGGGTGTAACCCTGTAGCTGTAATCCCTGCAGAGAGTGTAGAGCATAGATCCACCCAGCTAGTCCAGGAGCAGAACATCTTGCCACAGGGGACAGAGGTTTACCCTCAAGGGCAGCAATGGGAAGGAACTGAGCACAGCAGCCAGACCCAAGCCAGACACTGCTGAATGAGTCCAGGCTTCGGACTGAACTTCAGTACGTGCAAAGGTTATAACTAAAGCAAAGATCTACAACAAAGGGCAGAAGACAGTGCTACACAAAATAATGAGAAGGAACAAAATGCAACCTCAGAACCCAAGCCCACCCATAACAAGTGCAGAGGACACTAACAAAGAACAAATTGGAAATCACACAGCTAAAAGCAATGAATCAACGGATTCTGAAATAAAAAAACAGCTGCAGAAAGATATACAGGACCTCAAATTGGAAATAAAAAAAGAAATCCCTGAATTAATAACATCTGCACTAAAGAATCAAATGCAGAAACATATGGAAGAAACCCAGTG
>NW_004524644.1:12312316-12389768 GCF_000260255.1 Octodon degus
GTCACTTTTAAACATTGTAAAAGTTATCACTGAAATCTTTTAAACATAAAACTGTCATTCAGTAAAATACAAGACTGTCATTCAGAACTTTATACTTATTCCTTACTTAATTACCTTTTTAAAATTATATAAAGAATATATTGTGAACACCTTTGAATAGTAACATTTATTTTTTCCACAATTTTATTGAGAAATAAATAGCAATGAGACAGTTTCAAATTGAATTGGTAGACAGTTCCAATAATTAACACATTGCATACTGCTTTCCCAGGAGTTATTTGTTGTACAAGATGCAGACGTGACATCCTATTTATAAACACCATTAGAACAAATGCCTCTATTCCTTGAACTGTAGCTATATATCTATCCTGACCATTTTGAATACACAGATAAATAATGGACATTCATCTGTATCCCCCTTTTTTTTTTTTGGTTCCATTATTTGAATATTATAGGTGTGTAAACTTAGCAAAATATTCTAAAAGAGTCCAGTAGCCCATAATAGTATCAGGTCTTCTGCTTGACTGGCAATGTCAGAATTTGTTGACCTGAGTCCCCTACAGCTCAACATAACAGCATGGCTTTACTTCTTGTACTTCATTTTTATACTTTTCAGTAAAGTTAAATTTAAAAAAATAAATAGATAAATAAAACATCTGTACAGTCTAATTTATCAACTTTTAAAAAATATCTCAGTGGGACATTAGAAAATGTTTTGGCTTCATAATTTTTATTTTACCATAACTAGAACTTAAGACATATAATACAGTCTAAGCAGATTATTTGGACAGTCATTTTGTGAACACTATTAGCACCGCAGGGAAATGAATTACGAAAAGGAAAAAGACAATAAAAGGTGCACCAAAATACTACTGTAGGAAAATGGAGTTCAGTTATGTTATGCTATTTCAGGAAAGTATTTAAAATATAGGCTTAATACTTACAAAAATGAGGATAGCATTTTCTACAACTAAATGGCCATCATTAGCTAGAGGAGCCTCTCACAGGGCAATGATCCCTGACCAATGTGTTCTGCAATTCTCTTGAAGAGCAGAGAGGCAAATAGAGCTTATTTCCCACAGAAGGACTCTGGGTAAATCTCGTGAGGGATGAACATTGAAATTTGAGACAGCTTTCATGATAGTGTGGAAGGATATAAAACTATTTGCTACATTTAATAAGCAAAGTTTGAAATGTTTATTTTATATATGTGCATACAATGGTACAATGACGTTGCTAATAATTTCCATGTTTTCTGTTTTTATGAATGACCTTGTTAGGAGGTAAAGTATTTTAAGGGCAAAGATTGGAAAAATAGGTATGCAATAAAAACTTATAATTATAATTTCTATTTCTTCACATGACATGTTCCTCTAGCCTAGTGCTACCTAAACTGTGGTCTATAAGTTTTGTTCTGCTCCATCATTGTGAAAGAACTTGAATTGTAATTTAAACAACTGGGTCAATAGGGTGCCATCAATTGAGATTTCAGTTTGTATTCTCCAAAGGTTGCTTATCTATCTAAAGCAGGAAAAAAGAAATTTATAGAAAAGCCATTTTGAGAAGTATAAACTCATGAATTATTTTGGTTACTTAGGTTATTGTGTACCTTTGAAAATGTACCGAATTTTATTGCTGTGCTTCCATGTTCTGAGGCTTATTATCATATCCTGAAAATATGGTTGCAAATTTTATTCAGAAAAACCTAAGACGGCAGTGTGCCTGCATGTATGATAGCTTTTCCTCAATTATTTAAAGCACTCATGGAACTTAGTAGAAAGTGAACCAATGGGACACTAACATACTTAGTTGAGCCAAGAACAGACAAGATTCATTCTTCTCTATCTTTTTAAAATTCAATTTGTTGGGTAAATTTATTTAAGTTTATTGTTTATGGTTAAACATGGTCAAAGTATCTTTAAATATTTTTCATACTGTTAATTCTTAAGTAAAAACTTGACCACCGTACAAGTTCCATTATTGTGTCAATATCATTTAGTTCCAGGAAAAAAAAATACACAGAAGTTTTTGTAAATACTATGATGCTTAAGGTAGATGGCTTGGCTGCGAAGTTACCCAGAGGACAGTGACACCCACGTGGTGTTCCTGCATGGGTCGTCCAGGTGTAATTTTCGGGTCCATGTGGAGCACGGCTGCTTGCGCTCTCCTGCTGTGCTCATGCCCTTCTTCCTGCTCTCCATGGACTGAGCAGTTTGTGAGAGAGCAGACCACAGCCTGCTTCAGAACCACACTGTGCTTCCGTGATGTGGGAGGCAGTGTACATCAGGATGGTCTGAATCACTTGAAAATGGGAGCCAAATGGAGCTCTCCTCTTCATGTTGTGAATGGCTATCACTTTGTCCTAGCAATGAGAAAGGTGATAAATATAAATACTGTTAGTACATTTTCAAACTGAATCCTCAATGGAATAAAAAATGTGTGTTACTGGGTATGTGTTCTCATGTGCTTGTTTTTATGTGTATATTACATAATGATATATAATGCATTGCTAATGTTGTTTACACATATTTCCCAGAATTTTATGCATTTCAAATATTGTTTTAATAACAATTTTAATGTGTTTATGTTTTAATATGTTCATGTTTAATGTGTTTATGTGTAATATATCTATACACATAACATAGATATAAATGTTTCCAAATAGGTTCAACTTTTTGTAGTCAATAATACAAATTGATTTTACACAGATTATACGAGTAGATCATTTCCACATTTAGTTTTATACTAAATTAAACTACATGTATTCCTAAGAACTAACACCTTATCTACAAATGATTCAGATACTGGGGGTTAGACTTTTATAGCTAGTTGCACTTGTTTTTTTTAAATGTATGTATTTGGTACAGGGTCTCACTATGCAGTTCAGCCTGTTAGTGATCCTCCTATTTTCAGCCTCTCCAGTGCTGGGATTACAAACTCTTCACAGCACCATACCTGGACTCGGCTGCCTGCTCAGGGCAACCAGGGGTGAGGCCAGTGCAGCATGTGGTTCTGGGGACTGATCCCCAGTCCCTGCACTGGCCTAAGCAGGCACTTAGTTGGTTAATGTGTCTGCTCAGACCATCAAAGATTGGAGTTCCTTATTCTGATCAGCATTGTGGATCCAATTGTCTTGGACTCCACTGTGCAGTGAGCACTTAAGCTTGTCATATAGAGTTACAATAACATAGCCCACCCTCTGATTTTACTTTCCATATATGAACCACTGTCATAAAAGAGTTAAATCTGGACCTATAATAAGCAGGGTAGCTAATAAATCCACCTTTACAGCACAGGTCCAGAGCACACAAGTTTGTAATTCTGTTCTAAAGTGCTTAGCTTGTCTGACACAAAGATGGCTGTGTTTAAGGAGGAGTAGATTTTTCTATGAACAGCCAGGCCCTCCAAAAGAAAAACCTTGTAATGTATCAGGCAAGCATAAGTTCCTGCTATAAGAGAAAAACTCAGTTACCTTATGAAAAGTAAATGCAGTAAGATCTTGGTCCACAGTGTACTTAGATGCTTCTCACAACAGATGTGACACTTTTGTCCCAGCACAATGACAGACAGGAGCCATCTTCCCACCACAATGTCCAGCTTTTGTTCAAACACCCCACGACATGTTCAGCATGAACCTGGTCTTCTGTTAAGACTCTGAATGTTGTGCCATATGTTTTAGTGATGAATAAGCTGAAATGATGCTCAGACAGAAAGCTTAAGGCTGGAGCATCTAGATGCGCTCGTTAGAGCTGTGTAAGGGAAATTATGAGCTGTGTCATGAAGTCATAATATGGGTGGCAATATTTGAATATCTTTTAATAGATGGTAACAGGGCCATTCTGTCTTGCCACATCCTGCAATGCAGAAGGGGCAGAGACCATTGGCTCCCCAAAACTCCTTCACTTGTTTTAAGACTTGTGGCAATGGGAGGGAAAGTATTGGTTTAACTCTGTCCTCATCAGTCCCTGAGTTGTTCCCTTAGATATAATTAGACCCTAGTCTTTTGCTTCAAGTTTACAGAGCAGTGCCCAGGGCTGAGAGACCTTGCCACAACTATCTTTCAGAAAATTTAGTAAATCCCGGGTGCTCTTTTTGACAGTTCTTCTGAAAGGACATATATCAAAGACTCAACCATGCATTGTAAGATCTAAGCCAGAAAGTGTTTAAGTCAAATCCTGCGAAAACTTCTGTCTAAAATATGAGAGGTATCTCTAAAAATTTGGGGTAAAACCATGCCTATCACCTGAGAATCCTGATTATTAGGGTCTTTAAGAATGTAAACGAATTGAGAGTCGGATTGTATCTTTTAGTCTAAGAAAAAAGCATCTTTTAGTCTAAGACTATCAGTGACTCCACACCCTCTGTAATCTGAGATAAGAAAATACGAAATGAGAAGCACTAGATGTGCAGACCCTATTTCCTCTTTGTTCAATGGGGAGCTTGAGCCAACCTCCATTTTTCATTTCTGGGTCCTAGGGTAGAAGTACTGCAGGACTACTACAAGATTTCAGGAGATGATGCGCCTTTAACGTGGGCATCATGGTGGATCAATGCACTCAGGCTTCATTTTTCTAATGGAAATGTTCTCTTTATCATGTTGGTATCCAGCTGTGACTCTCAGTAGCTGCTCGAGGTGCACACAAGAAGCACTCCTTGTGTTCACACACTTGTTATGATGAATGGCCAGGTGTGTGTATGTGTGTCAAATTGTAAATTTGTGAGTTTACCTACATTGTGCAGTTACATTTCTATGTATTTACAACATTTTATCACATACTTTCTTTTTCTTTTTCTTGTATATTAGCCCAATTCAGGGCAGTGTTACTTGAAAATCCACTTTTACAACTTTGGGAGAAAGATGGAAGTGAGTCATCTGGTGATTTAGTTACCTATGAGGCCTTGCAATTAGCAAGGTGTGACAGAACAGAGCAGAGTGAAGACCTGGATTCAGACAAGGAAGAAAATAGTAATGTATAAAGACATATGATTAGCCAAAATACTATCAAATGCACCTGAACAACCCAACTTTAGAGCTAGGTCAGAAAATAAATGTCTTGCCAGGGAGATAAGAGAGATGCCAAGTATGGCATGCTATACAAGAAGAAAACATGGAGCATGGGATTTTTGTGAGTGAAGCTTGCCTTGGATGTAACAGTTGAAGCAATGAATACTTCTCTGGAATGTTGTTGTTTGTATTTTCACTGTAGTTCACAAAGGAATTTATTTTTTATGTTATCCTTCAGGTTTTTTGTAAGCAAGTAAATAGCTGATGTAGAAATATTGATGTCTAGTCTAAAGATTCACTATATATTAACATTTTAGTTTATTGATATGGTATGTTCTTGGTGAGTATACATTTTTTTGCAGTGCTGGGGATTGAACTCAGGATCTTGCACATGCCAGGCAAGCACTTATTTTACTGAGTACATTATTTAATATGATGAAACACAAAATTAAAAATAATAATTCAACAAGTATTTACGAAATATTTAGAAGCATTTAAGAATACTTCTAAAAACTATTACATGAGTATTACACATTGTCATAATGGTCTTTCAAATAACATTTGGCATAATGCCCTGGTTAAATTACCATTGCTATGTTGTAGCTCTTTTCTATCCTCTGCCCTTAAAGAGGATTGAATTGTTAAAGGAAACAAGGGGGCGATTGCAGAGAATGTGCACAGAGCTTGCCCCTGTTGTTCTCTCTACGCTGTTGATGCCTTAGGATTTTTCTTGGTCTCTACTTAGGTAAGGAAAATGATAGGCTGGATGAATGTAAGTATGGCACTTAAATGGGATAAAATAGCGCCTCCTAGCAGTGGAATAGGACTCTCATGCATAATGAAAAATGAATGAGAATAAAATTTCATCCCTGCTGTAAATCAAGGTCTTTGAAAAATACCTAATTGTGCTTCTGTAGTAATTCCCTTCGCAGTTGTACTTTTTGGTGGAGAAAGGGGAAGACTGGAGGCAAAGATAAAAAATCTAGTTCTAATACCTAGCAAGAGACTAACTTCTTTTCGATCACTGACATGATCATCTGAACTTGTCAATAAGATGACAATCTGCTTAGAAGGAAGTTGTGACAGCTTCCTTGGGGCTCTCTTCATTTTTAAATTTTTTTAAAATATTTTATTGAGAAACCAATAGCAATGAGACAGGTTCAAAACCAATTACTAGGGGCTGGGGAGATGGTTCAGTGGAATAAGCACTTCCCTGGTAAGCGCAAGGGAAGTTCAATCCCCGGTTCCACAAAAAAACAAACAAACAAAACAAACAAACAAAAAAACAAAAACCAATTACTAGCACATTTTCAATAATTAATACATTGCATATTGTTGTCTTAGTGGTTATTCATTGTACAAGATGCAGACCTAATATCCTGTCTCAAACACTATTAAAACAAACCTCTCTATTCATTGAATTAGGAGAATGGAGCTGTATATCTATTCTAACTATTTTGAGTATACCAATACAAAATGGTCATTCTTTTGTATCCCCCTTTTCTGGTTAGTTTAGTCAGAGAAGGGCATTCTCTTGTCATTTAAATACTGTAGATGCATGAATTCAGCAAAATATCCCAATATAGTCCAGTAGCCCATAATAGTAGTGAATTTTCCGTAAGACTGGCAATATCTGAAGTTGTTGACTTGAGCCTTTAACAGCTCATCACATTAATATGGCTTTACTTTTTATACTTCATTTTCATACTTTCCTATTGGATGGTTAAGACCAAGATAAAGCAAGACCTATGTAACAAGAAATGCTACTTTTGTATCTCATAAGGTCAATCAAATCCCCTCAGGTTTTAACCTGAAATCCTGTACTGCAGTTTGTAGATCCTTTGGGCTCTCTTTAGACTTACTGGATGAGCTGGTAAAAAGGGTTTCACTATAGAAACTTTAGCCTATTTTGGCAGTGTGACTTTCAATGATTGCCATCCTTTGGGTAGCACTTTGCAGTGGCCACTTTTGTCACAGTGCCACTAAAAGTGTCCTCTCTTCCCATGACCATAGCGAGTGGTGGAGTCAGATAGCACATTGCCCTCAATAGGAAGCTACAATTCCCTGCCTTTTTCTCATTCTTCTCTTTCTCTTCAACCTCTTACAAGCCACAGAAGTAAAATACTGAAGTGATGACATTGCCAACATCTAGTAAATTGTCAGGGGCAAAAGCCCAGTTATTGTCACTTTCTTCTAATACCAGAGAAGGACTGAGTAATAAATTTGTCTTTGTGGCTTTCTTGTCTACCGAATCAGGAAATAGAAGTATATTTGGTTAGAGACTCCTCCTAGTACTCTGAAACACTAAGAGGTTTGCATCATTTCACTGATCAATAGCTGACACCTTGAAGTAATTGTTGGGTTTAGATCTTGTTCTCTTTAACACCTCAAAACTACAACCCTGAAAATGTCTTTATTTCAATCCACAGTTTGATTCCTCTCTGGGAGTAGACTGAATAGCCATGGTGAAGAGTTCTGTACTTCCTGCCAGCTCTGGCCTTTTGTAGTGAAAAAGATATTGTTCATCTTCAAAAATCAAAGCTGCTTGAGAGAAGGCTGTATTTCACTAGCAGACTGTCTGATTCAAGAGAAGCATTACATCCTTCTATGTCCAATAGAAAACTCTTCAAACTTCAGTGTAGTTATAAAAGTTACCAGAAAACTTTTCTAAATCTTGTTTAATCTGTTATAAATCAGTGATGGAGAATGGCATACGGACTCCTGTGGGGGCATATTCTCATATTTCTTGGAAGGGACATAATCCTTTTGGATGTGCAGTTGAGAGAGGGTACAGGGAGTTCTGAATAAGGTAGACAGATAGACTGCTATTGACTGTCAGTTTGCCAATGTCCCAGGAGGTCATTTTTCTTCCTAAATTTCATCCACAGTGTAAAAATAATTTGAAATTATTTCTTAATATAGATAATGTCTGTATCTACAAGACCTCTCTTTTGCAAAAACAAACCTAATTGATGAATACTGCTATTATCTATATTTCCCATGCTATTACACTTTTCTCATTTAGTGTGTTTTTAGGCTATCCACAGTGCAAAAAGATTAAGTGATATTTCTTTTAAAAAGCCCCAATTCCTCACAAACATTTCAGTGAGGGAATTAAAGTTGATATTTAGTTTCACATTCTAAAAGACAGCAAGGGAAGAGAAAGGGACATTATCACTCTTTCTTGTGTAACTGTGATGGAGATGTTGTCCCCAGGCCTCACACTGCTTGAGCACATGACTGCCACAAGGAATGCTCCAGGAACTCAATGGACTGGACTCTCCACATTTACTGGCCTATGTATCTGTCCTTCCCCTGTGGTATTCTCTGAAACCTATTTCTTCAACTCCTTTTTTTTATGCTGTTGGCTCTGATTTTTTTAAATATAGAAAGAACAGGAAGAAAAGATAGCTTAAAGACTTTTAATAAGCCTAATACATTAGTATGTTTATTAAAAATATGGTAACAATCATATTAAATCCACGACTCCCTGGAGGAGGGGAAAAAGCCAAAACTGTTTTAATTTTCCCTTTGTTTGAGCCCTCAGGGAAGCAATAATATGGTGAGCTCTCAGCCAATAAGAAGCTTGGAATCCAAGCTAGCCAACACATTGAAAGAGGGAATAAAGCAGGTCCATGCCTGAGAGGCTAAGAGTGTAGGAGCCTGAAAAGCTCAAGGGCGGTTTCTGTAACAGAGAGCATTACTAGTTCCTGGTCATAGACTCACACTAGTAGTTGGTCTTTGGTAGTGATTCTCATCCATGTTATGCCCTACACATCCTCTGGGGGAAAGACAGCCATTAGGAAACGAGATGATCATTAAGAAAATCCAGATGAAGTAATATATTTGGCAATCTAGACATGGCAGTTCTTCCTTACATGATAGAAAATACCTTCTGAGGTTGACTGTTGCCACAGATGACCAACAAGAATGGCCAATTCAAATCCCAAAAGAAATCAACCAGTTGTATAAATTATGTTTACCAAAAATAGTAGCTATGCAAAGAAAGGACATATTATAAGCAAAATAGGAAAAGCTCCCAAATGGAGTCTTATCTTCTTATAATTTGAAATAAACTCCCAAGAAATACAATGACACAAGCTAGTTTTTGTATCTCACAAGCCCAAACAATGAAATCTTGAACAAAGGAGGGATGTTTATTAAGAAAGAGCTTCTACTAAGAGACCTGCAAAAGTGGGATTGCCCCACTGTGTCTAGGGATTTTTATAATACTTACGATGAGAACTCAGACAAATGTTAGTCAGATCAATATCAAACTATAGCACTAAAACAAGTTTATTTGAACTGGACATGGGCCTATCAGAAGCCAAGACATGTAGCAAACTTATGTGCATATGTATGACTTGGCTTCTAATTTATCTAAGAGTCTTATGAAAGAAGAGGAGAAAAAATGATTTCCAGTTAAGTAGGAGCAAAAGTTGCCACAGTGATCATCCATCACCTTGTTTGTCATATTCCTGGACCTAATTGTCCATCTGGTCCTTATTAATACTTAATGCCAGTGTTCTGCTCATCTGACCAGACCTGGTTTGATTATCGTACTTCCTCACTAGCTGCCTGTCATCGTACATCTAAGTTGCCTGTCCATGATACTATCACTGAAAAACTGAGTTAGGAAAAGAAGGAAAGATCTGCACTACACACGGAATTTGTGATTTACATTATTTCTCTGTCTAGAAATGTGGTGAGAGTGTTGTGCAGTACGGTACATGCATTTTAAAAAACAAATATCCAGCAAACAATTTCAGTAAGATTCTAAAATATAACTTCTTTTATCAGTAAAAAGATCTATTTACAAATATGAACTTAGTAAAATTGCTTAAGCACTATAATTATTATCCTAGTTATTATATTCTCAAAGTGAAAAAAAATTCTCAAAGTGAATGCTCCATGTTGCTACAGCCCTTATTTGTAATATTTTGTAAATACAGTTGGAAATTTAGCTTTTGATCCCATAAACTAGACTCGATCAGCTATAAGACATACATTTTTGAGAGCATGAAAATACACTGAGCTAGAAACACAGAAAATCAATTTAGACTTTTAAATTAATTTTGTGTGTTCTGTTTTCCAATTTGTAAAATTGGGAGCTAGGCACAATGACATTTTATGATCTTTCCTAGATCTAACTTGCTGCAATTTAGATTGAGTCTGCATTGGTGTGGATCCGACCTCGAAGGGTTCTGTGATCAGCTCTGTGATGCAAAGCTAATGAAATATGTGCTAATGGGTGAGCATTAAGTAATACGAAAATGTCAAGATGGTGAAACTAAGTGTGTGTAACATCTGCCCTCGATAATAGGATTCAGTACGTAAAGCCATGCTTAACAAGGTAGACAGTGTACCGGCGTGTGGCTATTTTATGTGAAAAATGTTTGCAAGTGAAGACAATGGCTACAAGTGAACAGGAATGCAACAAAGTTGTGTTCCTCAGAAGCAACCTCCGACATCACTGGGTAGGAAAAAAATAAATAAACGGACAGACTAGCTAATTCATACTGCACAATGCGGCTCAACATGCGTTTGCTTTTATATTACTTATTTTATGTATGACTTGATTTACGTAGTAATTTTTTAACGTTCTTTTTCACTAGGCTGATGGGAATTTTTTTGACTAAATGGAGCAGTACCCGAGGGCAAATAGTGTCCACATTCCTGTCTCATGATTAAATCTCCTGACACTTTAAAAAGTGAGCTGACCTTGGGAACTGAGGTCATATACAGTGAACACAAAATGAAGCAGAACGAAAATCCAAAGACGACACTGGCATGCCGTGTAATTTTGTGAGACGAACTGGATTGCCTACCTCTCATCTTTAACAAAGAAAACTACTATTACTTGTGTAAACATTAGAACCATGTGCCGCTGAGTGTCTGATATCCTGCTATGGATGTAACTAATCACAGCATGAAGAACACAGATTATGCAAATTCAGGAAAATTCAAGCATAGATACTATACGATGGTACAGTCTCTTTATTGTTCAAGAATTTCAAAGATTTAATATGGAAAAAGTGTGTGTTTCCTACGTGGAAGTCTCTAACAGGCGAAGCTTAGATGATTTCACATCAGAGACAATGACTAGACAATGACTGGACAATGGAGGAATCTCTGGTGGATGAACTGAGGAACTGCAGCCAGGAGCCGCAGCCTGCCAGCTAGTCCTACTCTAGGTAGCTGTGATTACTGAGTAGTCTTTATGTTTTATATTTTTGGGAAATAGTTCAGTATGTCATGGAAAAAATACTGCATATCTTTTCCATGTCATGAAGCCAGATAATGAACTCCATAAATTATTATGTTTTCTTCAGATAAAATATTTTTAAAACACAGCCATTTTGTTCTCTATTAAGCTCAACAGCATTCAAACACACACACACACACACACACACACACACACACACACACCCTAAATTAAGTTACACATTCTTTTGATAAATAAGCTCACACAGAAGAAGAGTATTTTATCTTAAAGACCAATGGAAAGGTAGGTTCAAATTTCTTCATAAAAGATTGTTTATCATAAGATGAATTATGAAGTTGTTTTCACAGTCTGAATTGGATGTTTATGGCTGGGGAGATAGTACAGTAGAATAAGCTCTTGCCTGGAAAGTGTAAGGTCCTGAGTTTAATCCCCGGTACTGGAAAAAAAAATTGGATGTTTAGAAAATTTGTGTTATTCTAAGAAAATAATATTTGCTGTACTTTTCTTCATATTTGAATGGAAATAAATAGTTTCATATGATGCATCCTGCAGTTTATCTTGATGCATGAAGTGCTTTACCGTGATGATTGGGTTTAAATGTCAAAATTTGACTGAATTAATTTTATACACACATACGCACATGTAAAAATAATTACTGCCTTTAACATTAACTATGTTGTATTTGTATGCAAGTTAATTATTAAAATATAAATGAACAACAATATAATAATCATAGTTCCTTTTTGCAGTCAAGAAGGAGAAAACACAAGTACAATTTTATTGTAGCCTATCGTACTTCTGTGTTCTAGAGAGAGGAGTAAAACCACCTCCTGATAAAGCAGAGATTTCCCACATACTAGGAGGTAAAATACTGCTCTTAAAATACTGTTCATGAAAGAACAGGAAAATATGACTCTGCTTGGTGAACATAAAATCCACCAGAAATAGAGAATAATAACCAGTAATTTAGATAAGCACAGACATACAATATTAATGTATAGTTAATGTCCCTTGAAATGGAAGTAGCACTTATACCCAGAAGAATTAATCCCTGAGTTATGTATCATTTACTCATATATAAAGCAAAGTTTGCTTCCTCTGAATGGAGCAGCATATTTTGTGAGAGTGTATTTTAAAGAGAATGATAACTCTTCTCAGACTACCCGTACCATTGATCCAAATGATACACTTAGGAAATCATAGTAGTTCTCTGTAAAAGATGGCAAGTCAGAATTCACAAAAGTTCTGGGGATGCAGGAATGATAAAGAGATGGAAACTCAATGGAAGTCACCTTTTTGTTGGAATATTTATGAAGAATATGGCTTCTTATTTATTCCCATTTAATTTATCTTTTTTGGACACTGAGTTCACTGAACAAGAGAAGAGCATATGTCCTGGCACCTTCCCTGGACAACAATGAAGAAATCAGACTCTCTTAAGCACCCTTTCAGCTACTGTGCTAATCAAATGTGCATCAGTTAGATCTTTAAGTAGTAGTAGTAGAAATGTGACGAGTATTTTTATTTCTTCGTTACATTCAGGCACTTCTCTTGTTTATGGTCACCACTGCGTATGTCAGTCTATTTGTATCTATTTTAATAAGAAAAGCAAAAGTGAGTGAATTTAAATATTCCCCATACTTATGAAGAATATCCTTCCTTGAAATAACAAAATAAAATACTTGTTCCTACATTTTCTTAAGTTTTCAAAGTAGTCTAAATTATTCAGAATTTATGTCACTGTATTGGCATTAAAATTGTCTAGATGTTAAGTTATTCATAGTAACTATTATCCCATTTGAAGTGTATTGGATTTTGGCTATGTTTTAGAACTCTCTGATTGCCTCTGAGAATATGCTTTACTTAGTTTTCTTTTTATTTCATATTGTTTACATGGATCAGTGCCTCCAACAGCAAATTTTATCTAACCATTATGTATTATATTAGAGTAACTGGCTGTCAAGTAGTTTATGATAATGACGATTATCACAAAAATTTAGGAAGCTTTTAGGTTTGTGTAAAATAACTACTGTCTTTATTAATTTTAAGTATTAAAATCTAGGCAATCTGTATAATAGTACAAAATCCTTCACGATGTACACTTCTGTTAATATTTTAATATTCTTTAATAAAAAATTAATGCTTATATTCTAAATTATGTTATATTAACATCAAATTTATTCCTATAAAATTTGAGAAATTTTAAGTTCCTACTGCAAAAATAGAAAAATAAGAAAAAAGCTTATTTTAAGAAGTCAAAGCGTAAAGTAAGGAGTTTGTAATTTAAGAGAAAGCAATAACTGGGGCTTTCCGAACACTACAGCTGATGGATTAAGCAACAAATGAACCAACTGGTAGTGAAAAATGGACTATGGGGTCTCAACAAGAAAGACAGATGGTGCATTAATAATACACGTGCAGAAGAGTGAGGAATTATATGAAGACAATCATATTAAAGCCGGAAACTAGGAGAAAAAAAGAACTGTAAAGAAGAAAATACCAAAGAATTGGGCAAGGTGATATGAATAATACAAGTAGAAAACAACTCCGAACTTTATCAGCAAAGAAAATAGAACCTTTAGAATAACAGGCAACTTTAGTGATTAATAACTTACCATTTAAGCAGACATTCTGGAAATATACTAAGACGTGCCAATTTTCAGGTAACATGTATATTATAAACTAATCCAAATAATTTGTGTGATTCTTATTTTCTTCTTAAAAATCAGAGAATAAATTATCAGTACTTGCAATGTGGAGTTCAATATTAATAAAATTCAAAATAGCATCACAGAAAATCTACTCAAAAGAATAGAACATAATTTCAGTGTGTGTATTAGGTATCTTGCAATAAAATCCTCACAAACAGTTATAAAAATAATATTTTAGAGCAAATGGGCTGTAGAGATCAGGTCAAAGTGTTACAAGGCCCAAGAAGTTGCATTGGATCTGTCATCCATAAGCAGGAGAACCACAAAAGACGTTGGTATAAATCAGTCCATAGCCAAAGGACTGAGGATCAAAGACGGTTAGTGTAAATCCTAATCTGAAACTGAAAGCCTCAGAGCCAGGAACATCCCTTTCCAAGGGATGGGGCCTCCTACTATCCAAAATTTTGTTTAGATGCAAGGAAAGGTGGGGGCAGAAGTGCTACTTTCCATCTCTTTATCACAGAAGGTGGGGGCTCCTCCTATCCAAAAGTTTGTTTAGATGCAAGGAAAAATGATATCAGACCTATACTAAGAAGGCATGAAAAGGGGTATTACTCACCTATTGGTACAACAGGTGACAGCTCACAACATTCAAAGGCAGTTTGACAGAGCAAGCTAGAGTGGTTTAGTTACTGGTGATTCAGTACCTCTCGCTTTGTTGGTTTTTATGGTCCAGTCTTCTCAGCTGTGTCAAATGAAGGCATACCTTCGTGTCAACTCCTTCAGAATAGAACACAGCACTTCCTATTTCAAATATTGTCTGTCTCTGTGTTGTACTTATTATATTGTTAACATATGATAATTTAACATAAGTTTAGAATTGAAGCTTAATAGTTATTTAAGACATCTGAAATGATTTATCATTTTTAAAATACACATTTTTCATACTAAACAATTAGAAATTCAGGTGATTTTTTTTAATTATCACATTTTCTGCTGTAGCATATAACCTTGGGAATAAAACTCACTCTCCATACTAACTACTTCCTTATAATTTGCAGTTGAAATGGCAAATCTTAGTGACAGAAATAACTTTTTGGAGGTGATTTTTTAAAAATGTTCTAAGAAATGGTTACATCATTCCCATAGTGGAATGTTACTTTTTTAAACCCTTAGGGTTTGATGGTAATGGATATCCAAGAACACCAAGTGATCATCGGATCAACACCCTAGATTGGCTCACTAAGTTCAGATCATGTCTTCAGCAATCTACTTGATTTTTCTTCGTATGTTGAAATCTTAGCAACACTTAGTGTCACACAGCATTCTAGTTTTGACTTTTGTTTTTCCAACAGAAGAAAGGCAAGACATGTTTACACTGTTATCTTGGTTCATGAATGTTTTTGTCTGTAAATAATTCGGGTCACAAACAAAAATGTTTGACAGAAGGTACCCACTGTATTTTAGGCCCATAAATCTCTACTCTTTTTTGAGTTTTGATGTATCTAAATCCAGTCTTTATAAATCAAAGCAAGCTGTGTAGCTGCAAGAAAGGGGACACTAGCTCAAGTGCTGCAGTGTTAGGGAATTAGTTGGTGCTTCTTTTGTTTGATTGCAAGCCTGTTATGCTATGGTTAGACATAATTATCTACGAGTAATGATTGACTCTGAAGCACTATTGATGGAATAAGAAGCACTCAAATGTATGTTTGGTGTCTGATGGCTTATTAAATTGTGTCACTTACCTGGCTTTCATTTCTGATACCTGAAAACTCGATGTACAAGAACTTCATGCTTCTCTCAAACTGTAAGTTGTTGGTTACTTTATTCAATTGAAAACTTGTAGTATAAAATTCTCATGAAATCAAATTCTTCTCCAGGCTTCTTGCTGCATGGACGTCTGGTCTAATCCATTCACCCATGTCTGCCTTGCTGCAAACTGCTCCTTGGTGGCTCTTCCCATGGGACAGAAAATTCACTTTTCCTAACTCTGCTCTTTGCTGCCCTCATCTGACTAAGAATGCCCTTGAAAAAGCCTTTGGAAAGAGTATTGTTGGGTCAAGGAGTGTAATGTCCTAAGAACTTTAAAATTCATTCATTAAGGGGCCTGGGAGATGGGTCACTGGAATAAGCACTTCCCTGGCAAGCACAAGGGTCTGAGTTCAATCCCCAGTTCCACCAAAAAAAAAAAAAAAAAAATCATTATAGGATTATAAAGAAATACACACAAATGAAAAAAGCCAGAAAAATTCTGCATTCATAATTATTTGTAATTACTGCGAAGATTCCTGTCAATGTCTAAGAAAATATCACTGCCTATTTAATGCTAATTTCATGACAGCTCTATTACTGGCAAGCATATCACAGACCACCCTTGGTATGCTAATTTTAGCAGTTGAGATTAGGAGACTTTTAAGCATATTTTAATTTTAGTGCATAATGTTCTGTGTTATCCTTATAGGTATTTTAGAAGTATAACTTATTATTTGAAAACTTGATATTAAAACTTTAGTACTGATCATATTACCAAAAGGTATTATCTATATACATTTTTCATGTCCTTCCCTAAACTTAAATTATAAACATAAAATATTCAAATTTATGCAAAAAGTCACTTTTTTCTTAATTTAGCATTCTTATTTTAAAAAAATGAAAGAAATATCATAATCAAGTAAGAAGTGAATAACAAAATTATTATACTGTGTATTATTCAAATACTTCCCCAAACAAAAAATTCCATTGATTTAAAAATGTTTCAATATATATGGTAATTGCTTTTATTTACACTATTAGTTTATCTTTGTAGAAAAGAATTGTGTCATTATCTCTTGGTTTCTTTTTTTGTAAAATGTATCTTTAAAACATATAAAACCATATATGAAATGTTACATGTGTCCCTGTGGACTGATTATAATCTTACAAAACTGAAAATGAGAATATTCTGGTATATTATTTCCATACATTTTTTCTACTTGTTCAGATCGTTTGTATTTTGTAGTTTTAAATTCAAACATCCATTACTAAATATTGTGTTTGGCTACATTGACACAGTCTATGTAATTCTGATGTCAAAGTAGCTTGCACTCCCTATGCAACGTTAAGGACCTGTAGCTTGGGAAGTTATTTTAAGTCTAAGACCCAAATATCTTCTTAATTAAAATGTTTGCTGATTCCCATGAAGAAGAATAATGTGGCTGTGTAATTGCAGGAATCCATAAAGGAGGCCTTCTTAGTGCTTTGACAAAACTAATTTTTGCAAATTTCTAAGTAATTAGGACAGTTCTAACATAGCTTAGTATTTATATTTTATGAACATATGTTGGCATAAAATGTATAATGAAGTGAAAATTTGCTATTTTTTAACAAATATCACTTTTCCTTAAGAATTATAAGAGAATTGGAAAATTAAATATATTCACTTTTAGCTAGTCAAAGGAAACAAAAATCATTAAATTTTTCATGCATAAGAATCTTGAGGATAGATTTTGAATGATATTTATCTCTCTAATTTCTTAACAGATTATGGCTGTAAACCACTTGTTTAAATAAATATGTTTGAAGTTCACAGTGTTGGCAGGCGCCCCCATTCAGGTGGCTATATTACCCAAGTGCAAAATCCTCAATCTTTGCAAAATTAGAAAACACATTATGGCGTACCTCACTGCCCAGCAAGAGCCCGAAGGTGTCCATATATTATTAGCAGGGCCTGAGCCATGCCAATAATCACAAAAGTCCAATTGTGGAGGCAAGCGACTGCATCTGTTCACTTGAAGTAATGGCTCTTGTCACTCCAGTTACGCATGTAAACTTGACAAAGTTCCATTTTACATGCTGAAAATGACCCCTGGCCTCCATCTCTCCCTTCAAGCAGGCAGTTCCTATAATGGCACAGATACTGAAGATTTAAATGAAATTACATAAGTGTGTGTTTTACCTGTCATGCAGGATTTAAAGATAGCAAGAGCTATGATCAGAAAGAGGCAAAACCAGAAAGTTTCATTGTCTTTAACAGAAACATCCAGGCTGGAATTTGTGCACAATCTGCTCTCTATTCTCTATAGGAGACACCTTAAAATAAGGATATAGAGAGACAAGGGCGAATGGTGTTGATGGTACACCGAAGGCATGATCACCCTCCTTCCCATACAGGCTAGTCTGAGACACAACTACAGCAATAACTTCCCTGCTATATTTGCAAGACGGTGAATTATTTTAGATATCAATAATTGCTTTTGGCATAATAGAATATTTTGTATTCTTTCAGTAAGAAACAAATACTTCTTCCCCAAGGAAGGCCACGTGTCCTCCATCCTATGGAAAAAGAGAAGTGCTTGTGACTCCCACGTTACATAGCGGCATTGTGAGGAAAACACTCTTCACTTCATTTAATTTAAATTTTTTTTCTATACAAATTGTAATTAATAGATGGTGTGGTGGCACGTGCCTATAATCCCAGATCTTCGGGGGCTGTAAACAGGCAGATCACTTCTAGTCTGATCTAATAGTGAGACCCTGAACACCCTGTAGACCCTTCCCTAAAATACAAAAAAGGAAAAAAAAAAAAAAAAAAAAAAAAAAGAAGAAAAAGAAAAAGAAAAGAAAAGAAATGTAATTAATCTGAGCACCAAGACATTCTGCTCATATACACCTATTTTTAAGTGGAGGAAACAGTCATCCAGCAAAAAATGATTTTGTGAATGTCACAGTTTCATTTACTGTTTGTTAAGCCAACTCTGTGGCTTAGGTTTTTTGCTGTCTTTTAGGGCATCATGCATGTTATAAGCAATAAAATACTTATTTCATTGATGCAGTTTTTAAATATCTACTTCTTGGAGACATTTTTAAAGCAATTTTTTTGTAAGTTAAAGCAAATATGTCTTTCTGAAAATATCTTTAACATATTTTAGTCCTATTTATGATTCTCTGTTTTGTAAACTGTGTATTTAAAATTTTGTCATCCAAGCTATACTACAGTTTAGCGGTAGAGCATTTGTTCATCTGGTTAAAGGCCTCGGTTTTGATTCCCAGCACCAAAACTGAGGGCCAATGGGGCCAGGGAGATAGCTCGGTGGAATAAGTGCTTGCCTGGCAAGTGCAAGATCCTGAGTTCAGACCCTGGAACAGAAGGAAAAAAAATTGAGGGCCAAAAAAAGAGGAGAAAGCTTCTTATTAATAGTTTTCCTTGAGCTGGCCAAATAGCTCAGCAGATTAAAGAGCCTGCAAGCAGGCGCAGGGGCTGGGAGTTGAATCCCCGCACCTACTGTCCCCTCTATCTCCCGGCAATGCTGACATAGCAATTGAGACTGGGTGCACGCCTGTAATCCCAGCTCTTAGGAGGCTGTAAACAGGAGGGTCACTTAGTCTGGTCTCGTAGTGAGACTCCGAACACCTTGTAGATCCTTCCCTAAAATAAAAAAAAAAGTTTACCTTGTATAATTTAAATTATTATTAAAATACATGTAAATATGCTTCTTTAAATTCAAGAGCTTTTTATTTTAATTTTCAGAATCAATTAGAAATAAGTGCTCCTGGAAACATAACTGATGTTTTTGAATTCAGTTTGTGAACATTTCATATGAGGCTCCAAAAATCAATCTTTGAGCATTTGCAATAATGTTTGAAAGCATGATTCCTCCAGCTCTGCACAATACCTGCTGAAAGGCATGGATTTAAGGAAGAGAGAGGATGCTGATTCATGCAATCACAGCAGACACCAACTGGGTTTATTTTACAATGAAGGGAAATTCTTGCAGTAATATCATTTAGTCTGCTTAAATGTATGGTTTGCTCTTACATGATGATCAATGCTTGCTTTAGAAAATATAAGATATACGAGAAAAGGATTTCTCAAATCAGTTCAAAATTTATCTCATGTTCTTTGGAAATAACACTGAAAACAATTCATCGATAATGAAACAATTAAATTCAAATTTCATTCCTCAGTAGCATTAGTAAAGGGAGATCAAAAGGAAAATTAGAAGGTGGTTTTCAATTACTGACTTGCTGGGAAACTTACTCCATACTACAAAAAATGAAATAAAACTACCAAAACTAAGTGTTTTTGCACACTCACTGTCACTGTTGTCACTTTTTTGAAATGATTGCTATTTGTTAAAGAAAAGATGAATTGTCGAAAAATACATTTTCAAATACCATAGCAAAAGAAAATAACCCTTTTGTTTTATCAGGGGGAGTTATTAAAAAGACACTTCCTCTGTAATTAGAAAACCACTATTTTATGTATTGACATATAACAATATTTGCTCAAGCTTAATTGTTTAAAACAAAACAATTGAATATTTCTTATAAATTTTTATAGACACCATGCCATCCTGCTGACACAGCCTCAAAACTCCGATACATCTCTTCAAATGGCATGTTATTGAAAAGTGGCTCATGAAGTGGCCAGAGACATTTTTTTCTTCTTACTTTAACATTTCATTTTTGAGGGGCCCCAGGTATTATACAGCTGAGCCTAAGAGGAGGCCAATTAACAATGAGATTAATACAGGTATTTAACAACAGTGGCTGGCTGATGGTATAACACAGACATTTAACATTTGTCTAATTGGAGTAAAGCTCTGCACTTGATCCTCATCACTACAAATATAAGGAAAGACAGCATAGATACATACTCAAGTGGTGTGGGCCTAATTGGAATCATTGCAGAAAATAGAGTTAAAGCATTTTGGATTCTGAATCTACTTGTAATACAAAATCTGGATATCTGAATGAAGTATTTCTAGAAAATAAAATTAAAATAATGTTATTTTGATTTACATTTGTCTTCTTGATAAAAGTTCTTAGCATCATAGCCAAGTTTCATTTAAACTTATATAGCGCATACAGATGTACTAGCAGTGTGACCACTGGCAAATGCCATAGCTTTCCCATACCTCAAAGACCTCATTCACAATTTGCAATGTGGCGTTTTGTTGTAAGGTTGCAGGGGCATATTCCTGTGTGACAGTATCCAAAATATAAAACATGATTATTTCTCATGTTTTACCTTATAAAGTTATTGAAATACATGTTTTTCCCTTAATAAAAATGTATGAGAGACATTGAAATTTTTTTACACTTACAATAATTAACTCATCTGTGTGTGATAGCTCCAGAATTGAGTGATTCTTTTTTCCATTGTGCCTTTGCATTGGTCCTTACCACCTCTACTGGCTTTGGATTACTCTACTGGAAGAGAAATCAACCAGTGGACAATATCTCTTATCTATTCATTGGTAGTATTGTTGCTGTTGAGATATGGAAGCTGTCTCCAACGCTACCAATACAATAGACAGTAATATTTCACTATCCAAATTCAGTTCTGAGGAGTCAGGGAGATAGCTCAGTAGAATAAGTGTTTGCCTGACAGGTGCAAGGGCCTGAGTTCAATCCCCAGTACCTCAAAAAAAAAAAAATCAGTTCTATAAAAAAAGTGGAGTACTATGCCAAAATACTCAAATGTTTCTTATACTAACTTTGTCTCCGTCACTCTTCTCTTGTTGCTGGGACTAATACCCGACACCCAAAATGAAGGAAGGAAAGATTTATTTAGCTCAATTACTAGAGGTTTCAGTCCATACTTAGCTGGCTCCAAAGCAGAGTGGCACATAGAAGAGGGTAGCAGTTCATGGAGGTGGAAGGCAGTGAGTGAAATGGAGGATTAGCAGCAGAAATGACAACAGAGATTAAATCTGCCTCCCTGTCTCTCTTATGTTACATTCAGGCTATCTGCGCCAGCCTAGGCATAGCACTCACACGCATAATCCCAGCAGTATTTAGAACCATAATCTCAGCTTGGATTATGAATTAATCACAAACTGTAGAACTGCACTTCAATGACTGCATGAGGCTTTGGGGGGACAAATCCATACAAACTGTAACATTCCACAACTGGCCCCCCAAAGTCTCATGCATATTCCTTTATGGAAAAGATATTTTAGTGCTTCTCTAAGAGTTGCCAAAGTCCTAACAGTTTAAGCATTGCTGAAAAGTCCAAGTCCCACATCTCCTCTGAGATCTTAAGGCAAACTCTTAGCTGTGATCTGTACAAAAGAAAAGTTAAACACTTCCAACATTCAAAGGTACATGATAAGCATTACCTTTCCGAAAGTTGCAAAGAACAGGGAAATACAAAGCATTGGGACAAACACAAGTCCAAAATCCAAACATTAAGTCCTATAATTCCGTTTAGAACATCTGAAGCAAACTGTGGCAAATTGTGTACTCCACGTGGCTCTGCCCCTAGGGCACTCTTGGTGGTAGCTCCCTGGATTCTCTCTTGGGCTTGCTTTTCTCTCTCTTTGCAGTTTTCCTTAGATGATCCACATTCCTGGCTTTTCCAACTTCTGGGTTTTCCACGGAATAGGTTTCTAACTCACAGTTTTACACTCTGCCCTCTCAGGGACACACTGCCTGGCCTCCCAGGTCTTCTTCTGAAATCAAGGCGGAAGCCTTCTTAATCTCAGAACACCTGCATTTTTCAAGTGCCTAGAACCAGTGCCACGTGGATGAGGCCAAGGGCTGCTGCCAGCTGGAGCAGTGGCCAGGCTTCCTTCTCTCTTGGCTGTATGTGTCGAGTGCCTGGATTGCTGAGCACTCTGACCCTGATTCCAAGGAGTAATTCCTCCATGCAGGCACCATTCTGGAAATTTTGAGGCTGCTGCAGCCATTCTAGAACATGGGGCTCTGTGGCTTTCCCTTCAAGGCAAAGTCCCTAACACTTGCCATTCTGAGGCTGCAAAACATGGAGACCTGCCACCTCCTGTGATGCCCTCAGGACATCCTTTCCATTCTCTTGTTCCTTCTTAGCAATCGAGATCCTCTCAGATTTATTTTTACATTCCACATCTTTATTGAAGCTCCCTTTCTGGCCAAACTCACAATATTTTAAATCATCTTGCTGGGCTCTTTGCTCTTGATTCTCACCATAAATCTGGTTAAAAGCCCCCAACAACAGCCATGCTACTGCCTCAATGTTCTACTGCTTTGACACATCTTTTGCCAGATTGATTAGTCCATCATGCTTAATGTCAGTCTTAGGCAAAGTCTCTGGGCATGATCAAAATGCAGACAATATCTGCAGAGCCATAACAGAGGTCATTGAGAGTCCAAAAATTGATGCAGTCCTTTTTCCCAGCAGAAACCTCCCCAGCCTGGTCTTTACAGGCAGGTTTTCCATCAGCCTTCTCATCTTCTGAGTTCTGATCAGAATCTCCTAAACATAACAGCTGAAGCTGTTCCTGCACTTCTGCTGTAGGTGACATCTCCAAAGCTTTCCTCTCTCTTCCCATAAACCATTTCCAAAAGCTTGTAATCCACATGGTCAGGATAGGCCAGAGCAATGACCCCACTTCTCTGGCACCAAATTCTGTCTCAGTTATTGTTCTCTCATTTCTGGGACAAATACCTAATACCCAAAATTAAGGAAGGAAAGGTTTATTTAGCTCGCAATTGCTGGAGGTTTCAGCGCATGCTCAGCTGGCTCCAAGAAAGAGTGTCTACTGGTGTAGGGCAGCAGTTCATGGCTGCAGAAGGCAGCAAAACAGCAAGGACAAGAGAGGACTAACAGCAACCGTGACTACAGAGACAGAGTCTGTCTCTTGGTCTCATGTTACATTCAGGCTCTCTGCACACAGCTAGGTGTAGTGCTCACATCTGTAATCCCAGCAATACTCAGACCCATAATCCTAGCAGTACTCAGACCCATAATCCCAGCAGTACTCAGACCTCTAACCCAAGCCTTGGATCATGGATTCATCACAAACTGTAGAACTGCATCTCAATGACTGCATAAGGCTTGAGAGGACAAATACACACAAACCAAGGCAAACCTATGTTTATTTTATTGCATGTTTTGCTTGGCTGGACTTTGAATCTTCTGTAATTGAAATGTCTACTTACTGATACTCTAATTGTGGATGACACATAGATATATGGCCTTAAACTTTCCTTTCATAAATATTCACACATCGAAGAGGAGAATTTAGGTAATGGCTTGTTACTATGTCCTATAAAATAACCATCTTTCTTTAAAAGGAGTATTCATCCAAAATAAATTATACTGTTAAATGTTATCCTACAGTACAAATTGTACTTTAAGCTTTATTTTATTTATTTATTTGTGGTACTGGGGATTGAACTCAGGACGTTGTGCTTGCCACGCAGGTGCTTAGGCTCCTGAAATGTATTCCCAGCCCCTTTTAAATTTAATTTTAGTTGTAGACTTGTGGAGCATTTCATAATTAGTTAATCTCTATAAGGAAATTATTCTAGGTAGAATCAAATGGCATTACCATTGAAAGCTTTCTTTCAGTATTTAAAATTCTTCTTTTAACTTTCCTCTGCCTTTGGAAATCTAAAAGAAGAGTGGGAAAACTAAAGAAAAGGAGAAATGCTCAAAAATTTGGAAGAAAAATTCAACTTTTGCAATCATCATGTAATCCATTTGGTAATCTCATAGAAATACTGTTAAGTTTTCCCTCTGTTTTACTAAATTTTAGACAAGCTTCTTTCTGACTGTAGGTCCCAACCTTTCCTTCTCTTTGAGCAGTTATTTTAGAAAAAATATTGCAATTATAAAGTTTCTCTTTGCCCCTGTGAGAACTGAGTGTTCTCCAAGCTTCTGGCTGATTTTACAAGACAATATTTTTCTTTATCAAAATCCTGGGAGCCATCCCTTTGAACTAGCATCATTATGACAGTGTATCCCTCTCACAGTATCTGTGGCTGCTTGCGGCACACTGTACTGAGACTCAGTTAGAAAATACGGACAGTCTAAGCATATTGAATGTGTCCATCCGTGCCATCCTGGAGTAATTTGTTTCAGTGCTGCTGAGTTATCTTAACTCATACTGCAATAATTTAAGATAAAGTCTTCTTGAAATTTTTAATTTCCACAATGCACATTTCTAGGACTCTCTAAACAAAGTTAGCAACAAAGATAAAGCCAGTGTTAGAAATTCAGCAACACATTTGCGTTGATAATAAATGTCATAGCATTGGAAAAGGCTTAGCTGCTTGGAAATCTACACACAGACACACATAACAGTAACACTGCACTGAAAATGGTGCTTGGAACAGCATAATTCATTCAACTGGGCATTGTTCTCTCTGTGTCTTCATGTCTCAGCAAAGCCGCAGGCAGTCATGGGGGACACACTTTCAGAGATGGCTGAACCTAGATGGTGTGACACGAGCTGATTCGTGGTGCGATGCTAGAGTTGCGACCACTGACACTAAGGGTGTAGGTGCCACCTGTGTGGAGGAACCTGAGTTAAATACATGGCTGCAAAAATTCTGTGGCTGTCCCTTGCTTGTTTTGCCATCTTCTGCTTGCCATGGACTGCTTCTGCCCCGCAGTGCCTATCTGCTGTGTCACCGTGCCTTGCAGGCAGCAGCTGACTACAGAATGAAACCTCTACAAACTGTGAGCCAAAACAATCTTCCCTGCCTTCACTTTGCATGTTTGGTATTTTGTCTCAGCAACAAGAAAAATAACAGATATACATCATATGAAGCTTCTGGAAAGATTTTAATACGATCAGAAAATGTGAGAAATGATGATCCAACATTTTGGAGTTTTCTAAGAAATAACAAATAGCTTGTCTGTTATTCATAAAATTAGAAAAGCCAATTTCATCAGTTCAGAACCATCATAGATAACAGTGAGCAAACTCAGTAGGACAGAGTCATAGTAGTATGAAAAGAGTTGAAATGACTTAATACAGTTGATTTAAAGATGGAATGATTCAGAACCTGGCGAGCCTAGACAAGGAGTGCAGTTGATTCATGATTGAAGTGAGGATGATTTGGGCAAAATTGAACAGAAATACCTTGCTTGATATCTTTAGCATTTTAAAACTATTGTTGTGAATTAACATGTACATGTCCAAAAGCACACAAAATATAAACATGTGGTTTAAATCTTTAAAGAGGAAGAACCTATTAACCGACACTGAAGTATGCTCATATCTATTGTTAAAATGGTCCATAATATTTACTAGACTTCAACCTTTAAGAAAGTGGGATTGTTAAGTACTTCTTAAAATTTAAGTTTATGTCAAATAATACATTTTTGGTGCATCAAAAGATAAAATGGAATAGTGGATTGACATTATAAAAATTAGAGTCAGTTAAATGAATACATTTGTGTCAATTAATCTCATACATTTTTATTGAAACAACTCTCTGAAATGAATTCCTTTTAAGGGAATGTACTTTGAGAGTTAGTATTTTTCTAAAATATACAGAGTATATGTCATATCTAAGTATTTTGAATGTAAAAATTGAAATGACTATCAACCTCCATTAAAATTCTTAAATTGCAAGAAAACTACATGGTTGTCAACAATTAAAAGGATTCTTAACCTTCAGATGACTGGCGTGCAAGGACTACACTTGACTGTGGAGAGCCTGCTGCACTCAGAAGATGTGCCTTGATATAATCTATAGTAATCTCACCACACTTACACAGGGTTTCAGAAAAAAAAAATACACAGACCACTCAAAAATTTAAAATTACTATAAAAGCCACATTGCCAAGAATGATTTAGAAAAACGTGTTCAAAGCAAAAGAAAGAATTTTGAGGATTTTAAGGTATTTAATGGCCATGTCTCTTGTACTCTTAATTTTTTTTAATTGCACCATTCATCCTATTTTACATTTATAGCAATTTCTACAAAATTAAAACATTAATGAGTCCTCGTCTATATTGTTCACTGGTTCTAGTAACATGCAACTACTGGCTCTTCTTCAAAATCAAAGTGACGGGCTGGTGAGATGGCTCAGTGGTCTAAAGCACCTACTTACAACAAGCTAAGCTCAGCAAAGCACAGGGACAGCGGTTCAATCCCCCAGCACCACATGCCAGCCAGCCCCGCCCCCTGGTGGGCTGAGCTGGCTGCACACACACAAAATAAATAAATAAAATAAATAAATTTGTTAAAAAAAAATCAAAGTGACCATGAAAGATAAAGGTCTTGCAGCCAGGAGAGGATACCATTGCATCCCTGAAAGGGAATTTCCAAAACTGTTTCAAAAACTGGCAAGAATGATGGAATAGGTGTGTTTGGATTGAGAAACAGTTTGAAGGAGATTAATGACAATGTATCTTCTACTATAGTAATTCTTTTAAATTTAAACATTCAATGTTTTTATCATACTTTATAAATAATGAATTGATATTTAAATATCTTTTTTAATGTATTTAGTACAGGGTCTACAGAGTCTCACTCATAGATTGGGCTCATAGTAATTCTCCTATTTTCAGTCTCCCAAGCACTGGGAATACAGGTGTGTGCCACCACGCCCAGTCTCAATATGCCTTGGGGGCAGGGCAGGCACGCTGGGGATAGAACCCCAGCATCTTCACTCTGCCTAAACAGGCACTTTAGTCCACTGAGCTATCAGGTTGGCCCTAAGTACTTAAATTTTATTTTTATATATATGTGCAAAGGTTCATGAACATATGTAGCTTAAAGTTATCAAGGGACTCTGCCATCATTATAAGATACTGGCTTTTGTGTATTTCTCCAACATAACAAATCAGATCATTTGAATTTGTCAAATAGAGAAAACTATTGGCTGCTATTTCAGAAAGATCAGTAGGTTGATCCAAGTATCTGTGCTGTCTTGAGATATGACTTCATAATAGCTTAATAGTAACCTGAAAGCCCTAAAGATTCTGTCTAACCAATCTCCTCCAATAATTAAATAAATCTCTCAGGTGAAAGATTGTCTTAATAAAAGGTCATTATTTTGCAGTCACATTGTTTATTCTGGTGCCATTAATAACTTTGCATAGGAAGATTTTCAAATAATTAAAGGAGAATTAGTCCTATAACTCCTGTTCTAACAAGAGGAATGACTTTTGTACATCTGGTCCCCATGAACCATATGGAAAGTATAACAAGAGGTTACATATGTAATGAACATGCACTTAGTGTCAAAAATCTTCCTAATGAGCATCAGTGAGAGGACTCCCCTCCTTAGGGGACTAGTGAGGTGGAAAGTCCCCTTAGCAACATGACGAATGCGTCCTGCCTGAGGATTCCCCATGTCTCTAGAGCTCAGATGAGAAACATTTGCTGGGAAAGACTGAAAGGACTCGTCAGTATAGCAAAGATGGAAACAATTAAACCTGTTTTCTACCAGCCCTCCCGTAAAATGTTCATGTCTTTTTATTCTTTCTTTGATCGTATTTAAGGCATCTAAATTACTGCTAATAGTACCTAATAATGCCCCAGTCCAGCAATCATATTGAATGGTTCTAGAGTTTCATTTGATGTATTTGGTGAAGTTGTCTTGTGAGTTTCTACAAATATTCATTAGACCAGAGACATTTTTCAAAATGTACAGAATTATAGTTTATGTATTAATATAAGAGACAACGTGCACACTGTATAGATTAAGGATACAGATGACATGATGCTATACCCCAATCTTTCATTTCCATCTGTGTGAAACTGTCTTTTGATGGAAAACCTATTACAAGAAGGGTAACTCAGAAGTCTGAAGCTGAAGGGGTGTAGAAGTACATTTATTTCTACACCACTCAAGTGGAACCATCATAAAAGAAAGCTCAGGGCTCTAACCTTGCATGCAGTATTCATGATAAATGCACCATAATGCTTCCTTCTTCTTTTTTTAGCTTCTTATAGATTCGATACCAACGTATACATTTTAGCTTTTCAGACCTTTATCTTAAGATCCCTAACAACACATCTGATAGTGTCTCATACTTCATAAATTACTGAACTATAACTTTAAATTCGTTCAACCTATCAAAATAATAACTGATGAGATCAGAATTATTTTTTATTACATTTCATTGAGTTTTAGATTCTTTCAGAATGGCTTCTTCTACAAAGCTTTGGAGTCTTCTGGCTTTAAAACTGCACCATTCAGAAGAAAAAACAAAGCAATTAAAATTAAATTATTTCCCCAGTGCTTTAAAACTACAGAGATGATTAAAATAGCTCTCCACGAGGCAAGTGAACATGGGGAAATCTGTTTACTGCACAAAGACAGCCTCAGAGGAGTTCTTGCCTGCTGTGTGCCTGCGGAAGTTGGAGGGACTCACTTTCTGTCTCTTATCAAAGATTAGCCAACAAATCTGTTCTAAAATCAGGTTAAAGAAATATAGATACCCAGTGTGTTTGGGGGTGCTGTTGGCTCCACATTACATAGTTATTTTTTTTCCCTCCATTCACCTTAATTGGTTCTGTGGTTTACTTAATGCATAAGCCATAAAAAAACTATATCTGCTAATGATGCTACCAGGCAACCTCCCTTTGATGTACCACTAAGTACGTAGAACTTGGTGTTTGAGAAAGCAACCTGTAAAATGTCATGTGACCTTTGATCTCAAGGTTCAAAATATATCTGGATTCTTGAGGATGTTCTTCATTTACAAAATTATTAGAACTTCTAAGCCTGCTATCATTTTTAATCTGGAAAATACGCTTGTTGATGGTGGGATTCATACTCAGTGTGTGTGTGCAAAATCAAAATGGAAATTACATTATATAGTGCTAGTGAAATTACCTATTGCAATTTTCTCAAAGAGTAGTTACCAGTTTCTGGAAAGTAAACGAATGTCAAGTGCAACTATATATTGCAAACAAATACTAGTAAATATGAAGAAATAGGGCAAGTGAATGAATGTTCTTCTTTTCTTAAGTTCTTGATCTGAAATTGCACCATATCAGTAGCATTCAAAAGTAGAAACGAGGACTAGTGAATCATATTTGACAAGTACTCAGGTAGATCATCTACAGATACTATTATGTGAAGTTTGAAATTGTATATTTTCAGTAAGGATGAAATTTACCCTACATGTATTTTGTGCAATTTCCATTCTTAACTTTTCCAAATATACAGATCTTCTTTATGATGGTTTGTGGTTATCATTAACATGCTTGCTAGTGAACAGTATTAAAAATTAAAACATATTCATTTTATTTGTCTTAAGTAAAGATGATATTTTAAACCTAAGTAAGAAAATTCCCTTAAGATCCTCTAGTGTTCTATACATTGTGTTGACCTGACTGGATCATGAGGGTCCACACTCTGGACCTTGGGGGCCCTGCCCCATGGGGAGGGGGAGGGGGAGGACCCTCCCTAGGGTGAGGAGGGCCTGCCCAGAGTGACTCAGCACAAAAAGAGTATATAAAGGGGTTAAGGAAGGATTTGATGTTCCACTTCTTTGGAGGAACTTTAGTCTTCACAGTCAGCTTGGACTTCATCTCCTGGCTTCCAGTGCAGACTGTTCAGCCTCGGGCTGGGTTCCTTCAGCTCTCCGTCACAGACCCATCAGAATCCTAGACTTGCATGGAACACTGCAGTGGGCTCAAGACCTTGGACTGAATCCTTTAGTCTGTAGTGTGCAGACGCCCTCTGCACACTTCCTCATCCGACTCTGTGGCAGACCATCGTAAGCCAATCTTGTAATTTCTTATACATTTGTACATCTTGTGTTATACCTGTTCCTTATATTAAATATGTTCCTCTAGTGAAACTTTGATTAATACAGATCCCTCTTGATTATCTCAAAATGGTATTATGGAGATACATTTAAAAAGCATTTTAACCACAATAAAAGTTCATTTCCATAAATAATTAAGGGTGTTGGCGAATGAAGTGTGTTTTTTCCCCCAAACGTTACCATCTTAATTCTCAGTACCAGTGAGCATGATGTTGTTTGTAAAGAAAATATTTGTCAATATTTTGCCGAGATCAATTTAAGATCAATTCAAAAGGATTAATTATAATTTAATTTGTGTGCTTATAGAAAGGTACTACCCCAATGTAAGATGAGGAAAGATGATAGAAACACATAAAAATGACATTACCTACAACACAGGGAGTGTCTCATGCTACCGATGCCAAGAGAGAGCCAAGAAGATGTTATAATCGAAAGAAAAATCTTGCCAACACCTTGTACTTCTCCCACCCAAAACTGGGATGCAATTTTTTTTTTTTTTTGCTTGTTTCAGTTACCTGCTGTGTGATATTTTATTATCACAGTTTAAACAAAACCAAAAAAAAAAAAGAAAGAAAAACCTTTATTTTGATTTTCTTTTCATTTACCTTCTTCTACACTTTCAATTCTATTGATTTCTCCTCACTACTTAAATGAGAAATTATTATTAAAAATAACGCATTTATTACTTACAAAATATAATGGCTTAAGTGCATAATATATTGTTGTAATAATTAATAGAGGACTGGGGAGATGGCTCAGTGGAATAAGTGCTTCTCTGGCAAGCACAAGGGCCTGAGTTCAATCCCCGGTTCCATCAAAAGAAAAAAAAAATTAATAGAGGTGAAATATTATAAGTTAAATTTAAGATATAATTTTCTCTTTTAAGAAATCATGTGACTAGGAAGAGAGCTTGGTGGTATAAGCTCTTGCCTGGCAAGTGCAAGGACCTGAGTTTAATCCCCAGTGCGACGCGCCACGTAGGCCCTGGAATCTCAGGCAAGCTGTACCAACCACAAAAACTAGATATGGTGGTGCACACCTGTAATCCCAGCACTGGGAGGGCAGAGACAGAAGGGTCACTATGAGATCTAGCTGTGTAGCAAGACCCTGTATCAAATGAATAAATAAACAGATTTAAAAAAAGAAATCAAATAGGAGTTGATAGCTATGCTCAATATGTTTACAGTAATATATAAAACTTTATACACTATTTTTCTCCCAATATCTCATAACTCTATGATATGCAAAATTATATATATATATATATACACACATATATATGTATGTATATATATATATGTATCTGATATTCATTGGAAAAGTTTGAAGTACTATAGGCCTTAGTGTTTAATTCTAACTTATTGCCTTATATATGTTCATATTTTAGGAAGTAAAAATATTTTATCTCAACTCTAACACATTTTCTATTAAGTAGTTCTCAATAGGAAAAAGTCTATTGCAAGAAAAAAATGCCATATATATACAATGGCTTGAAATGCCTGTTACTTTGCTGTAGCGACAATGGAAGAAAATACACACATGCATTTAAGCACAAAGCTTCTATTAAAAGAATATGATAGATTTTTTCAAAAGAGATTTAAAAGGTTTACATTGTTATCTCTTTTGTCATGATTTGGAAAGATTTCCTATTATTATTTATACGATTCAATAATCTTGTATAAAAGCCATTATTTTCATCAATAAATGATAGAAATCCAAAATTAATTTTATGGTTGCTATTTGTATTTATTCAGCTTTCTATTACAGATACGAAGTACCTACCATATGCAGTTTAAAGAAGGAAAGCTTTTTTTCAACTCTTGGTTTTCGGGTTTTCAGGCCAAGATTGATGGACTTCAGGGCAGAAACGTGTTGGAAAAAGACATGGGTGACAAAATCTGCTCCTCGGCTCGCCTGATGGAGGGCAGGAGGCCCAGGGCGGGAGGCAAAGCCAGAGAGAGGCAGCGAATGTCTGGAAGAGAACACACTTGCGGGTCGTGCCCTCAATAACCAGCTTCCCCTGACAGAGCCCATCTCCTGGTTAACTACTGTAAACTCATCAAAGTTTGAGTCCCTCGGTGAGGTGACCATTCCTCCTATGCAGTCAGTCTCTACGTGTCCCACCTCTGAACGCATTAGTGTTTAGGGAAACATTTTTTAACCAAAGTATACCCGTTAATCTTTCACCTTCTTTTTCCTGCTCAAAGTTTCTTATTCTTTTGTAACTCCACGCTTCTGCAACTTCATGGACCCCCAACTTCCATATTGCCATAAAATTAATACTCACTTTCAAGAAACATGAGAAGCTTTCATCTCTCCAGTGAAAGGAAAATATTCTGCCCTCTGAATTCCCAGCTAAATGTTTCTATCACTGTAAGTTTAATTGATTCCATCGCAGCTGTGAGTGAAATGGGAATAAATAGAACGGAAAGCAAGGCTCATCCCTCAGGGTTTCCGCACCTTAGGGCCCTGGGCCTTTGCCTTAGCTACTAGGAATTGATTGCGTGGCTGGCGAGCGCTCCCTGCTGGCAAACCACAAAGGTTTTATGTTTGCATTATTCTCTGGTAATAAGTCTTGTGTATTTAGATTAATTCGTACTTTGTCTAGCGCCAGGATGTCTTAAAGTTACCTGACCTAGGCGAGGCACTTGCATTTATAAAGCCAATCAGAGTACTATCCATTGTCCAAGAGATATAAGCCATTCAGAAATGGTGATGTCTGATCCATTGAAGGCCACCAGAATGGGTCTCTTCAATGTATCCTTCTGTATTTCTAGGGAAACGTCTAGTTAGGAATTTGTGACATTTGTGTATAATCACGGGTAATTTGTGGAACTGTCACGTACTATCTACTTCTGGTGAATGCATTTACATTTTTCTCATTATCTTCTAATCTTGCCTTCATCGTTTTAACAGTTGGAAATACTGGGTAAACTATTAGATTATATAATAATCCATGGTCTGTAAAGCTTTGTGTCTTTCTCAGATGGAATGAACGCTCTGTGAGCAAATGGATCCTTCTTTGTTTTGCTTCCTGAATTGAGATTTTTAAATGAGACCTAGATCTATGACACATTCAGCGAGTATGTACAGAATACCCCAATATGCTTCCATTTCTAATTTGCATTTTTTCTAAATAAAAAAATATAGAAAATTTACCGTACATCATTAATCACATTAAACAGTCATTTTACTAAATAACGAAAAGTGTTAGACTTAGGAACTATTATGTTTACTTTTTGCAAATACATAAACAAAGATTTAGATATGTGTGTCATTAAACAATTCACAAGTATGTTACAAATAAACCAACAAAAGCCCTCATTGCAGAGTTCATTAATTTCTAAGACATAGATGCTTCTAATTTATTGTGGCTTATTTGAAGCTAAAATCATATATCTGAAAATGAAAATTTAAAACTGTTACGGTTAGCTCATAATCATAATGATAATGTCATTACTGTAAAAAAGGACTTACCTACAGATTTATATTTAGTTATTTTTTCTGGATATTCATTTCTGTATACACACATGTCTCTCTGTTTCTCTCTGTCTCTGTCTCTAGCTCTAGCTCTCCATTCACCATCCTGGTATTTGTTGTCAGTGAGGTAAAATTCCTGTGTACAACATATGACAGTATTTCATTAACAAAGTCATGTTCCCAGTTACACACTTTCTTTTCCTTTGAAAACTGTTGCTCTATTTAGCACTAATATTGTGAGGGGTTGGAGAGTTATCTACCTTGAAGGATGAATTGGATTCATCCATTTCAAATCCCTTAGTACATATTGCAGCGAAATTAAGTAGGCATATGAAAATTAGAATCAAAATATAAATAGCAGATAGTCAAACTGAATCTCAGGGGTGAGAAGATGGAGGGCATTTGAATCATATTACCAGATGTTTAATCTCTACTGTGAGTTCAAAAACAAGAGAAGAAATTGTTCATTGGGAATATTTGAGGTCACGATACATTTCAAAAATTCAACTCAGAACTCCACCAGGTAAACAGATACAATTCTGAAATTTAAAATGCATTAAACCTGAAACATGGAAAGTACAATGACTAATAAATTGCTTGCTTTCCAAGGCTTCCAAAAGCATTTCACCCATATAAGATTGGCTTTTTAATTTTCTTTGATTTTGCATGGCAGACTTCCACTATTTAGTATTTCAACTACAGGCAAAATAACCAATCTAAATATCAAAAATCCAATCATTCTATTTTAGTAAACTGTGGTTCTTACAATCCAATGCATTAATGGTTAGATGGAGACAGAGTTCAGTATTAAATCCTTCTTTTTGAATCAGTTTCAGGTGGTTCTATTTCCAATACTATTGAAGTAAAGACATTAATTATGCATTTCTATTATGACAGAGCCAGCAGCAGCAGACACCAAGGCATAATTTCTTTAGGAGGCAGTGCAGCCTATTCTCCGATCAAGTTTTGCTTCCCGCGGAGAGGCATCAGTCTTACATTACATAGCAGGCAGGCAAGTGGAAGGATGCAAACAATGCATGCTTCCCACGGGGGAGAAGAATGAGTATCTGACTCATGAGTAGTGAACAGAGGAAGTTCTCCACTTCTGCGCTTTCCAGCCACAGTTACTTATGTTTGCACACACGCATGCGCAGAGACAAAATATTCAGGATTTATATGAATTTAACCTTGCTCTTTTTGTTAGTTTCTTTAGAAGAAGACCTTTTGTCTTGCATTTTTTTTGGCTCATTCAGAGTTCTTCAGGTGTTTCTTCTGAGAGCTAGAAGTTGAGTAACTTTGTGACTACTAGTAAGGATATTTTAAAATGAAATTAAAAATTGTCTAATGACATTAAGTGAATTGGTTTTGTCTACAATAATCTGTATCTTAATTTACTCTTAACTTCACTCTTGTAGTAAAAACGAGGTCTCCTAACTTATTGCACTAAAAAAGAGCATGTAAGTGTGTAAGTTAAATTACAAATGACAGGATATAATCTAGATAACTCTAGGTGGGGTGAAGGGTTTTTAATGTAACACTAAATTCACATCCATTACAATTGCTAATTTAGACTTAATTGTAACTCAGTATGTCTCTTGCATGAAAGACACTTAAGATAATGACAAGATACACAAGTGGAAAATATTTGAAAAAGATATAACTGATCATGGGTTATCTTTAATATATAAACAACACTTAAAATTCAACAACAACAAAAAACAACTCAATGACAAGTTGACAAAAAGAAGCTATAAACAAAGATTACAAACAGCATAGGAAAAACGCTCTTTTTGTATGTCATTAGGATAATGAAAATACGAATGTCAGTGTGATTCCACTGTACACCAATTAGAAGGGTTAAAATCAAACATGTTTTAATCAGCCAATGCTGACTACAATGTGGAGCAGTAAGCACTTTCAGTTTTAAAGGGGATTATATAAAAAGCATAGCTATTTAAAGGGCAGCTTTACAGTTTCTTACAAAACTATAAATGCTTTTACCAGCCACCATAATAATCATGACACTTTATCCAAATTATTTAATAATACATCGCTCCACATAAAACCCTGCACACAAATATTACAGCAGACTTATTTGTAATTGCCAAATATTGGAAGCCACAAAAATGTCATTCAGTAGGTGAATACACAAATAGTCACACATCCAGATTATAGGGTTTCTTGCCTCATAGAAGAAATTAGCTATGCAGCCAGGAGCAGACATAGAAGAACCTCAGATGCATATCTTTTCATGAAAGAAGTCAATTATAAGAGATAGTGTATTGCTTGACTCCAACTATATAATAGTCTAGTAGAACTGTAGATAAACAGGCTTCCTAATTTCCAAGCTTCAAGTGTGAAGGAATGGTGGATAAGCAGAAGAGAGAGAATTTAGGGGAGTAAATCCACCTTTTAAATTCTAGCTATGGTGGCTACCTATAATGAAACATTCATCAACATCTGTAGAACATAACATTATTAATGTGAATGGTACTACTCATTGTAAATTTTGATTAATAATGATCAGCTGATATAACACTATCAATTATAAAAATGGAGCAAAATAGTAGATATAAAGATACAGGATGAGGTATGTTAAAGAATTCTGGGTATTTTAAGATCAATTTTATTGCAAATCTAAAACAATGTTTAAAATACAAAACCAATTTAATAAGAAACCAATTTAATAGGAAAGACAAATTGTGTAAGGAAGGATTTGTGCTAAAAATATACAACAATGTCAAAGTACTGTTCAAACTACCAAAAACACAACTATACAGCAGCACTCTGAAATATTATAAAAATGAGGAGAGAAAGGACATCTTCATAGTCAGTAGATTTAAAAAAGAACAATTCTTACCACATGGATACTTTTCCTATATAAAAAGTATTAATCCCCTATGTAGCTGTCTTCTCTTGTATTAAGGAAATAAGTGGGAGATGTGGCTTTTGCTTTCATAGACTGAAGTAGATGCTGAAATACTGAAAACTGTTTTGAAATAGGAGAACCTCAAAAGTTCTCTTTCTTCTGCAGGATGTCTTGCTGAGTAATTTAACAAATCTGAGACTTCAAAAATAAAGACTTGCATGAGGTGGCAGCAGCTCTGTTGAGCTGAATTATTAACTCATTAATCATCTCTCTCTCTCTTTATACTCATCAACAATGTAGGTCAAAAGAGATACAAAACCATTGCATATAAATATAAAGATTCAATTTGGAGACTAAGAGACCATTTGCAGGCTGGACCAAGTTTCAGTATCAACTTACTTCCACTTTATTTGTCCAAATCTATAGGTCCAAGTAGAATGCATATCTCATTTGCCTAGAAGTAATCATGATTCTCTGAGGAGAGTGAGTACGCTCTATGCATGGGACCCTGCACCACTGTCCCATCAGGGTGGCTGGTTTGGTATACTGGGAATTGAACACAGGGCCTTGCCCTTGTCCAATAGGTGCTATGCCATTGAGCTATCTCCTCAGCCCCAAGATGGCTAGTTTATACTGAAGAGTAAAATGAATAACTTAACTACCTCCAAAATAATTGTGATTTCAAACAAAAGAGACTATCTTTTCTAAACTCTTTCTTTCCATTTCTAATTTTTTAGCAAAAGGTATTTTGATAACCTAGAATCTATGGTGACACACGATTCCACAGCTGTGAATCAAGAAGAGGTAAGGGGTAACAGTGTCTTGTGGCCTGGCATTGCTACGGAGAGCTGACATACGCCTCAGGTGATAACCTTCATTTCCTGCAGCAAATCTCATGAGCATGCACAACATCAAAGGGTGAGGGTTAGCAACTGTTAATCTGCCCTAACTTTAAAACTCTTCCCAAAATTTCTTGCAGATGCTCAGATTGTTTGACTACTACACTCCTCTACAACCTCAACATGATGCCAGCATTATCCCAGATATATGTTATCAGGTTGCTTCTTTCTCCATTTTCTTCAAGTCATAAGTTGAACTTGTACTTTGGTATGCAGGTTCACATTTCTTGGAAGACCACAGGACAGTTGCTGAAGGGAAAGTTGGTTGGATTGGAGCACTTCCTACATGAAGACATATAGTCTATTTCCTCTTCTTTAATATAAACTGTCCTTGCACTTATTTGTTTCATGGCATGTGACAGAAGTGATGTTCTGAAATTTCCAATGCTATATTTTTTTAAGTATCACTTTCTAGTTCCTTCCTCTCTGGCTGATATGGCCTTCATACTGTAATGACTCTCTCACAAGCCTTGTAGAAATGAAGCTCAGTGGTGAGAGACAATGTGGACAAGATCTGAAGCCCAGCTCTTTATGCAAGCCTTTTGGTCCTTCCAGTTCTGCTTGAAATGGCTGCCTAATTCAACTGGATGGATGTTCTCATCTAGTATCATGAGGACCAGGACAGAGTACGCAGACCTACATAACTCCACATGAAACTGATGAAATGTAAAACCATTGATGTGTTAAGGCAATAAACTTGGGACACTAAAAAGTAGAATAGTATATACAAGAAATGACTGTCTGCGCTGCCTGAATATTTGAACCAACTAAATGGCTATAAAATTATGGATGATAAGAGGTGACAGCAGCCAATTAATATTTTTAGGGGGAGAGCCCCAAAATCTCTATTTTTGGAAGGTCACTTACTTGATTTTAATGAGCTTTTTGAAGATTATGAAATCAATTGTACTTGTTTTTTGTTTTTCTTTGAAATAGTTTTTCCTATGACAATTAAAAATCTCCCATAAAGTTTAGAATTCTGTCACCTATCTTGAAAGCTCCTTGTTTTTCTTTTTTGTCTGTTTGATTTTGTTTTTGCAGAACTGGGGATTGAACTCAGGCCCTTGTGCTTGCTAGGGAAGCACTTATTCTACTGAGCCATCTCCCTGGCTCCCTCTAATGCTCCTTGTTGTTCCACCTGAGAGTGTTACTCATCAGGAACTCTCAGTCCCAAGCATTCTAAAATTCAAATTTTTGTATTATTTATAATTTATTTAATAAAAGTATTCTACTGGTCATCTAGGATCAGTGGATCAAAGATGACTTGGACTACACAGTGAGATCCTGTCAATAAAACAAAAAGTAACACAAATAAATCCAGGGTAATCAATGGATTTGGTATTTTTTTGTGTGTTTCATTTTTTGTTTTCTGAAAATGTATTTTATTTGACATAATATTTCCATGGAAAGGGCCTCAAGAAATGAATATGAATTCCTTTCTGACATACATTTGATTGTTCAAGGATTTTCTTTCATAACTTTTTCAAGTGCTTTAGGATTTTATATTGGTAATGTGAGAAGATTTTAGAAAACAGTGCAATGATCCTAAGCAGCTACTTTTAGTTTTGTAAAGTTCTTTATATGTCTAGAGGAGACAGCTAACATTTCCAAATTTTAAGTAGAGTAATAAACATGAACTCAGATTCCATTAGCAAATGTGTCAAACATCATAATATACTTAGTAAATATGCACTAAATAATCCATTACACATTGAATTAAATATTTCATCTTTTAATCAAAATAGATGTTTCAAGCATTAACACATTTTAGAATCAGTTCTTAAAAAATATTAAGAGCAAAAATGAGTATTTCCTGTTGTAATTTAAGATTTATAGATGTTTTAATGCATTTGTATTGCTACAGTAGATATGGACCCTGAGTAACACATTAAGAAAAGAACTTTGCTGGGCTCACAATTCTGGTGCCTGGACAGTCAGAACAGCATGGCGCTGGTGTTTGCAGGGACAGCTGGCCGCACAGCAACGTGGTGGATGTCTTCACATGGAGGCGGCATGGAAGACAGTACAAGAGAAATCACAGGACAGAAGCATCAGGAGAACATGGTGCTTTTTTCAACAATTTGCACTCATGAAAATTAAAATATGTCAGGGAGATAGCTCTACAGTCTAAGTGTCTACCTGACCAGCACAAAGACCCTGGTTCGATCCCTGGTACCACAGGCCGTGCTGACCCCACGCTGAACTTGGTGGCACATGCCTGTAATCCTAGCTCTGGGTAGGCTAAGACAGGAGGATCATTACAAGTCTCAGCTATGTAGCGAAACCCTGAGCCAAATAAATAAATGAAAGATTTAAAAATTTTTCAAAAATAGAAAGAAAACTAAAATATCCCTGTGAGACTCAGTCTATTCCCAAGTCCATCACTGCTTCATTAGTGTGGACAAAACCAAATCATCTTGCAATAGACCCTCACCTGGCAAGAGCTTACCCCTTTCAGCAGCGTTACACTGGAGATCAGTGCATAAAGTTTTTGGGGTAAACCACATGTAAATCACAGCCTTTACTGAAGGGTTTACTTCCTTTCCTTTGGAAATACACACAAAATCATTTAATCCAAATATCACCAATGAAACCTCATATAAATGTAAATGAAATCACCTTTACTTTAAGTTCAACATTTTATTTATATAAATGATAGTGCCTACATTTCAAAATTTTGTTAGGCTTAAGATAAGATGTTTCTATTACAACACTTAAAAGCAAATGAGCACTAAGTAAATATCAATCTTAATTATGTCAGTCACAATAATGAACTTGCTAAAATATAGCTAAGGAACACCTCCTGTACCTCTTAAATCTTATCCTCCGCTCAGGAAGGAATTAGAAGTGGCAGGTGACATTTGTGAAGAGAATCACGGGAGGCAATTTATACTGATAGCCCACCACTTAAAACAAGCAACACAATTTGTGAAGATAAAACAAGCGAATGAATATTTATTGGATTCTCACTATACACCCCGTATTTCACTGAGAATTAGCCAAAATGTAATGAATCCTTTTAGGCATAGAGACCACTGTAAGGTCTTACCAGATAAAATAGGTTTCACTCAGGACCTTCCGGTGTAACAAAACATTTCTGCTGAATGGCTTTTGGCTAGGAATCATTTTAATTAGGATCACCTCATTTACACTAAGTACCTGAGAGCCTAATTTTGTTTCTATTTAGGCATAGAACCATGTATAGAATCCAAAACTCCTGAGTCCCAGAGAAGTGCACTTTCCATTACAACTTGCAGCTGTAGGAATAAAAGGGAACATACTTGAATTTCATGATTTCAAATACCTAGTAGAGATTAATTCACTTGCTGCACCTGCTTGTTGTTTTTTCATTCCCTTTCCTGTCTCCCCTGTGAATTGGCCCACAGACACAACACCTATTTACAAAGATTGGATCCTGAAAAAATTTAAATTGATATTTCATACCCCATAGCTGCTTCTGCAGTGGTAATATCTGTGTTCTATGCACATTGAAAATTAAATCATTTTTAAGCTAGTGTAGGGTCTGCCTAATAAAATCCCTCATGAAATCCCACTGTGTCTACTCAGTAGCAGCTTTCCACAGTGCAACATTTAAGCTTTTAAAAGGCAACAGAACAAATGTGATTGATTATCAGCTCACTTGCCAGGTTCTACATTGAAATTAAAGAATGTAAAAGCCCTTTTAGGAAAGTGATATAACCACCTGCAATATTAAACCAATAAAATGTCTTCAGCTGTTTATGAATTGTCTTGACCCAGATGTATAAAACACCCTTCTGTGTAATATCCTTATATAGTAACTGATCAATCTCCCCCAACTGTGGCAAAACAGTAAAAAGCATTCCAAATTGACTAAAAGGTCAGAACACTCTGAAAGACTTCCATCACCGAAGCAAACAGGAACTTAACCACACTTGCGCTAAGTAGAACAAATGAAAAAATGTAGCCAATTAGTATGGACATGAGACACAGTCTAAGAATTATTAACTCATTTAAGGGAAGTTCCCAAGGCCTGACTCAAAACTACATTTGATGGTGCATTTACTTGTTTTGTGTGCTTATCTGATGATTTTTGGAGGAGCTAGTATACTTCTTTGCAAACTGCTGCCTGAACTATGGATAACCCACTTTCACTTAGTCTCTGAATGATCTGTTTGCAATGGCTCCATATGGTATTTATGTGTGTAGCTTTGATTAAGAAAAGTAAATCCAACCAAGAGTTCTGTCATTCTCCAGTAGTAGGAGCCTTGGGATTTAACTTACAGAGAATCCAGTCCAAAGCTTGAATGTATTTGTTCAAAAGTCTGTTGTCTTTTGGAAAGCAAATTTTCAGCAACAAAAAATACAAGTGTCTACATTACCCTACTTTTATTGTTTTAAATCTTATTTATTTATTTATTTGTTTGTTTGGTACAGGGTGTCACTACGCAGATCAGCCTCCTAGTGATCCTCCTGTCTCATCCTTCCCTATGCTTACATTTCAGGCATGCACCACCACACCCGGTTTCAGGTTTTGGGGGCCACTTGGTGCATGGCCAGCACAACATGAGGTACCAGGGATTGAACCCAGGTGCTCGTGCTTGACAGGCAAGTGCTTAGACCACTGAGCTCTCTCCCCTGTCCATACATTACCATAGTTTTAATATCAGAGTTTTCTATCTATACATTTTTGAGAACATTCTCGGATATAGACCAAAATTAAAATTTTATACCTGTGGTTACTTAAACCGATAAGAATGAATGAAAAAAGGGACAACTTTATTAAGTGAAAACACCATGTTTTTAAAGTGCACCAACTGTGTCTTAGCGTAAACAGTGTGATTGAAATGGGACCAAGAAGATCAAACTAAAATTTAGGGAGAAATCAATGACAGGTTACTAAAACATGGGTGTAACTCAGCTTGCTGGTTATAAGGAAGAAAGATAATTCCTTTTTATGGGAAGTGGGAACAAGGTTAAATCAGTAGTAAAAAGCAGAAGAAAAATAAACCAATTGATTTCCTCGGTCCCTAGGACTGGGTTAGCTTTGGCACTTCAGTGGGGTTATGCAGCCTCACACCTGCAGTATATAAAGGCAGCGCAGGTTCAAGACAAATTTCCAGCTTGGCAAGATGGCACTTTTTGAAAGTATAGCAGATTCTTCACCTTTGTGCATGTGTGAAAATTTCTTTTTCAATTGCTTTATGGAAGAACAATTATTTCATCAGTTAGACACCTTAAGGTAAAGCAAAACTTATTTTCAGGTAGTAAGCTTAATTTTGTAGATAAATAAGCTCCATTAATGATATAAATGATAAAATCAGGCAAATTCCAGCAAATGCCTAAAACACAAAAATGATTAAAAGACATAGATACAGACATAAATAAAAATATCAAGTATAATCTTTGAGTAATGTTCAAGAATTAGTGTTTAGGACAATTTCAAAATGAAGTGAAAAATACTTTAATTGATGATCCCAAAATAACGGGATAGGGCTGTGGTGGTTTATGAGTAACTTGTTCTGTCACTGCTCCACAAGACAAATACTCATTTCTGAAGAATTTTAACATGAGCAAAGAGCAAGATCTTGCAGCAGGAGTAGAAATGGTAGCAAATGTCATGTTATTACAACAAAATCAGAGGTCCTTCTCCTCTTCGCTGTGGCGCTGGCTGTGGCTGATGGTCTCCCAACAGCAGGAGCTTACGCAGACGATCTCATCATTTCATCTGCAAAGAAGGAGAAGAAAGGGGAGGGCTCCTTATATCCAATGAAACGAGGAAGATGTGCAAAATGGGAGACAATGTAAAATTTGGCAGAAAGGCATGAGCCAAAGAAGGCTGGAGCAGGGAGCACAATGGATCTGTGTAACGCAATGCAAGACTTCTTTCTGCGAAATCGTCCGTAAGAGGCAAAGCAAGCCTCACTGGGAAGGCTCCCTCTGAGAGGCACAAGGAGGGGAGGATTCCACTGAGCCAGTAGAGAGCACTGGTAGCTGTGATAGCCATGACAGTGAAAATCATCTTATAAAACAGCCCTCCTCTCTGTTTTCCTAAGACGAGCCATGAAGGTTTTCAAATGTAAGTACAGGCTCTTTAATTTTCTTCATGTTTTGTAGGTTTTTATTTTTTCATATTATATTATAGTACTGTATTTGTATAAATATTTTAGGACTGTGGAGCAATCATCCAAGTTTCCATTATTTCTTATGGGGAAGTTTGCTTTGATATACAAGTACTGATGGGCCAAGGAGATAGCTAAGCAGCCTGCCTGTCAAGCACAGATCCATGCCTTGTACCAAAAATTAAAAAAAAAAAAGATATACAAGTGCTTTGTACTACAAGACTATTTTCAGAATGAAACATGCTCACAAACCACTGTTTTCTGTATAAAGTAAACAAGATAGCCAACTTGCCTCAGAAAGAGATTATGGTAACTTAAACAATTCTATGATATATAATAGCAACACAAGTATCTAGATAGCTGGTCAAAATTTGTATCAAACAAGCTTTGTGTTCTAATTTTCTATTTGTTCTAATTTTTTGAATTCAGAACTGGTTTCTTTTGCCCAAATCAAATCTATTGCAAACTAAAATTTAAATTGCCCTTCTTTAAGACCCTTACATTCACAAATAGAAGAAATGTTCAAGAGACAAATGAAAACAATGATTCTTCTCTGAACTTTTCCTCAAATGAGTATGTCTTACCAGAGCTGTTGCTCCTATTTGTGTCCACTCTTGTTTTCATTTATTTATTTGTTTCATGCATTTTGTACAGGGTCTTAGTACGCAGCTTGGACTTGTGGTGATACTCCTGCCTCAGCCTCCCCGGCACTGGGATGGCAGGCATGCACCACCACAGTGGCTGTGGTCAACTTTTAGTAGCCATCCTGCACCCAGTATGGATGAAGCAGGAGCCCACTGCCCAGTCCTGTGCACCGCCTGCCAGTACCTTCTGCTGACACTATAGAAATTTAAGAACAGCTAATATAAAATACCTCTGTATGTAAGAAAACTGCTTGCCCGTAGGAAGCCGTAAGTAACTGTGTCAACTCAAGGACTGAGTTCAAGTCCTATACTATTTATTTTATTTTTTAAAATAGCAAATATAATAAAAATGTCCCCCATATTATCATCAAACGGATTAATATAGTAGTATGTTAGTTTCCAACTGTGACTAACAAGTTACATTCAATGAATTAAAATACAAATTTATTTTGTAATTCTATCAGTCATTATTCACTAGGCTAAAGTGAATGATTCAGCAGCATTTGAGATCCTTTCAGGGTGTGTGTGTGTGTGTGTGTGTGTGTGATTTGTTTTCTTGCTTTGTGTAGTTTCTTCAGGATGTCCACATTCCTTGCAGCATGGCCTTGCTTATCCACCTTCAAAACCAGCATATCTGCATGTTTCTTTTCTGTATTCCAGAGTCATGTATGTTTCTAGTCCTCTTTTCCATTTCCAGTTGTAGCTACAATGTTCCCACACAGATCATCCAGTATAATGGCCTTATTTTAAGGACAGTTAACTAGGAAACTTAATCTCTTTTGTTGTTTGATATACCAATAGGTTTGGGGAGTTAAGATTTGTATATTGCTATGGTATCACTTACTAATCCCAAATCGATGACTTGAAGAAATGAAGTTCTGAGGAGGTGATTGGGTCATGGAGTGCTGCCCTCAGACGTGGGGGTGGTACCCTCTAAGAGAGATCACAGTGGTGCCCTTCACCCTTTCCATTACATGGGATCACACTGAGAAGATAGCTGTCCATATAAATGGGACTTGGTCAGGAATTGTTCAGACAGCACCATGATTTTGGGTCTCCCACCATCTAAATCTGCAAAAAAACCAAATTTTTATAAATACTAGTTAGCAATATTTTATTATATTACTACATGTAATGAAAAAATGTGTACTGAGAAATGTGTTGTTAGAAACACTTACATAGATAGAAGATTCTTTAGAAATTAGTTCAGAGTAGAGGCTGGAAAATCAGACATATATACTAGAAACAATTCTGTAGTCATGAGTGGACTTGTAAGGGACATCCTAATAAAGGCACAAAAAGAGAAAAAAGGCCAAGGAAAAACCTGGATCCTTCTAAAGAATATCTCTTTATGAACAGAAGGTTGGTGGAATTATGAACAACAAAAGCCATTTACCTGGGGTCTCGTGTGAACACGAGGAAGTTGTTAGCATGCAATGATGAAAACATTATACCTGATAAGGAATTAAAAACCTTTGCTAAGTTGTGTTTGTCTCCCAATGTTCTGTGGAAAGTAGGACATGTGAGCTTTGAAATTGGCTGAGTAAGCAAGTGAGCAATGTGTGGAAGGAGTGGCTGAGTTCTTCTGGATTGCTACAAGTAATTTAAGAATCAAACCTTAGACATCTTGAGAGAAATTCTTATTGCATGTAGCACAGCAACCAGGATTTATTTCTTAAATGTGAAAACTACTATCCAGTTAAGTGCTTAAGAAAATACATATTCTGGCATTAATGACTAAAAATGTTGCTAGTTTTATTATTTATTAAAAACCAATAGCAGTCAAATTTATGGAAAAAGCTCATTTTTCCTCTTATTATAATGTGTGACAACACAAATGGAAGCAGAGAAATTTGGTAAGGTGTGTGATAAACAAAATTTTGATTCTTGTGAAAAAATAACCTTTGTGACTCACTCAGAGGATTGATACACAAAAACCAAAGTAATCTACCAGAAGTAATACATTCTGAAGTGGAAGGCAGAACACAATAGTTGAGTAAATCCACAATAATTGATCCTGTGCAAAAGCATCAACTGGAGCATTTTATGAGGTACCTTCAGAAAAACAAAAGAAGGAAAAGCAGAGTTTAAAACAAGGGACTTTTGCATGATCATCGGAAAATATATCTTGAAAAAGACACAAAGGACAGAGGTTCATTTCCTACATCACTCTTCTTATTCTAGTGAGCACAGTGCAAAGAGGTATTATCACATGACGGGGGGATAGGGAGTACAAGTAGTAATTTACCTTGAGCTATTACACTAGTCTTAATGAGAATAAACATCAAAATCAGTCAGTCCTTGTAAGATTGCCTACTACTGGCAGTTTTCTATAGACAAAACCATGTTAATACGTCCCAGTACCTGGAAGGACTTCATGAGCTAAGCGACCCAGGGTTGATCTCCATTCTGTATCATTACGTGAGCCATACAACAGCCGCAGTTTCCAGATATCCCTAACCCTATGTGGTACAGATGGACTTGGGGCATACTTCTGCTCCACACTAGATTCTGTAATCATAATGTTCCAGCCTGGCATTGCGTTTTCTGCATAGGGCTTCCTCCTCAACCAGTTGTCCCAAGGCTCAGGAGCTACACCAGGAAAACACTTGAGAATCTCTGGACAAATGTATGGTTGAGGGGTATTCTGAAGGGTAGAATATGAAAAATGGAATAAGTACAGACTTTTTTCAACTGTGTTGACACAAACATGTGAAACTGGGATTCACGAATAATCAGGTAAGAGCAAGGCATGTGTATAATTGTAGCTCTCTGGAGGCTGATGCAGGAGAGCCCAAGTTTCATCCCAGCTTAGGCAACTCAGTGATACATAAACTCAAAATAAAAATTAAATAAGGACATTAGAGATGTACCACACACATGCACGCACACACACACACACACACACACACACACACACACACACACACCAAAACAAAATACACGAAGCAAAGCAAAACAAAATAATCAAAGAGAAAAATGGAATAACAAAATGGTCAGAATAAAGGCAGTTGACTGAATTTAAATAAAAGAAGCATGAAGTTCTTTTTGTGTTTTTTCTTTTTTGTGCAGGGTCTCACTACACAGCTCAAACTCATAGTGATCCTCCTGTTGTCAGCCTCCCCAGCACTGGGATTACAGTTGCATGTCACTATGTCACCATTCCTGGACGCAGGGGCAGTGCAGCATGTGGTGCCAGGGATCAAACCCTATCTACTGAACTATCCTGCCAGCCCTTGAAGTTCTTGATAGAGAATTAATTTTTTATTTTATTTTAGGGAATCTTATAAATCTACAAGAAAAACCAGAGAAATAGCTTAACTAAGTGGAGAAGGTAAAATTAGTTTTGAGAATAAATTCTTGAAATATATATTAGAACAAAAATATTGCAGCGTAGGAATTGTGGAAACAAGAAAAACAAAAAGGAGAGGAAACAATCATTCTCCATTTTGTTTTGATGTTTCTTATTTCATTCTTTCTATTAAACTTAGCTATAAGTTTTACTTTTTACTAGTTTCTTGAAATGCCTCTTATAAAAAAAAATTAAAAAAAATTAAAAAATAAAAAAAATAAAAAAAAATAAAAAAATAAAAAAATAAAAAAAAAAGAAATGCCTCTTAGAGTACTTCACACAAGTTGTTCACAAAATCTGCCTGCTATAATTTCAATTTTAAATTTGCTGAGGCTTGTTTTGTGAGCTCACATGTGACTGAGTTTGTGCAGTGCTTCACCTGCATTTCTGAAGAATGCGTGTTCCTCAGCTATAGAACGGAAAGTCCTGTGTATGTCTGATAGTCACTTGATGAAACATCCCACTTACAGGAGATAATTTTAGATTGATATTCTATCTGAATGCTTCGGGGAGTTCTCTGAAATTGGAATTTCCCACACAATTATTGCACTGTGGGTTATCTCTCTTTTCAAATCAATTAATAGTTGATTTTTGGGGCCGGGGAGATAGCTCAGTAGAATAAGTGCTTGCCTGGAAAGTGCAAGATCCTGAGTTTAATCTTTGGTACAGGAAAAAAAAAAATAGTTGATTATGTCACAGTATTTAGGAATTTGCCTGCTACATGTATACATATTTGCAACTGTGGTGTCCTCTTGATAGATTGACTTCTTCATTGCTATATTATCTCTTTTTTTCTCTCTTTTTGTATTTGACCTTAAATGTGTCATGTCTGATGCATGCACTGCTATTCCTGCTCTCTGTTAGGCAACATTTGCAAAGATTTCTATTGATTTCTCTAGTATTCACCTTAAGTGAAGTTTGTGTCTTGAGGATCATCTCTCATAGAATTATATTTTGATTTCTCTTTTGTTTTAGAAGAAAAACTGTATGATTTTTTTAAAGATAGTGTCACCCTTGTACGGGACATTCTAGAAGATGCTGTATATGGGAGAAAGTCTGCTACACAGCCAGCCTAGGGAAGAAATTGAAAATGCGTAACCTTGGGTGACCAATGTTAGCCAAGCAGCAGTCCACAGTGCTAATAAACACCTAAAAGGTAATAACCACCACTTTGTGCACCTATTATAACAGTAGATTCAATGAATAAAAGAAAACTTTGATTAATCTTGTGATCTCAATAAATTTAGTATCAAATATTTGTAAAATTTTTATACTTCTACAGTGTGCTTCTATTTTTGGCAGACTCTGTAGTGAGATACGGTTTCAAAAAGTAAATAGAAATGAGAAAACTATACTGAACCACACTTTTGTCCTAATTAGTTTCTTAAAATGTAAATAAAATATAATACAATACTTCTTTATAAAAGATTTGTGACAAAAATAGACAGACTTCAGATAACTTAATTTCAGATAACTAAATTCTTCAGATAACCTATTTTTCTCCCATATGGCCTTCCTTACTGTCAGCAACCTGAGGTCCATCTGTTCGAATTTTACTATAGTTAGGAAATGTCTATGATAATCATGAAATTCTACTGATTGCATTGAGTATGTGCTTTCTCCTTCATCATTACACTAAAAAAAACCCATTTAATTCTGGAGAAGGTTATAGGTTTGATTTAGGTTTTAATGCTTAATGAATCAATAAATATGTCTTAGAGAGATGCTTCAAATAATAAAATCAAGAATGACAAAGTAGAAATTACAATTCACACTATGGAAATACACACACACACACACATACACACACAAATAAAAAATAAAAACATCTGGATTGTTACTTGAAATCAAATAGGAAAAAAGAAAGAAATTAATAGATTGCTGAACATGTGTAACCAGTCAAGTTAGAATTGAATAGGAAAAGAAATTTGACTAAAATCTATGTCTTAATTCTTTTTTTCACATTGCCCCACCTTCACTTCAGCCTCTCTTCCCCTCCTTATTTCCAAAAGTTTTGTTTACATTTGATCCTTTTTTTCTCTTTTCTTTTTTTCGCTCTATTCCTTTCCTCTCCCTTTGTATATTCTCTTCCTATTTCACAACATCTATTATACATTTTTGTCCTTATTTACACTTTTAGTTTCTCACAACAGAGGAACAATGAGGTGTTTACTCATGTGTGTCAGATTTATTTCACTTAATAGTCTCAACGTGCATCCACTTACCTATAAGTGTCTCGTTAATCCTTAAAAAGAAATCTTAATGGTAAGAACTGCTATTAATGAAGTAAAAGGCCAGCCACTTAGCTCAGTAGACTGAAGTACCTGCTTAGACAGACCCAGGGACCAGGGTTTGAATCCCAGCATGCTGTGCTGGCCCCGCTCCTGGGGCGCACTGAGACTGCAATTGAGACTGGGCATGGTGGTGCATGCCTATAACAGCAGCTCTTGGGAGGCTGAATGCAGGTGGATCTCTCTAAGTCCAATCTACAATGTGAGACCCAGTAGACCCTATACTAAACACACACACACACACACACACACACACACACACACACCAAAAGAAAACAAAAGTGAAAAATGTATGCATAGCACATTAACCAGAGGAAAGTATTTCTCAACTTAGGTCTTTTGAATTAATCTTGTTAGAGAAAACAAGAGGAAGGAAAGGAAGGAAGGGAGGGAGGGAGGAAAGAAGGAAGGAAGGAAGGAAGGAAGGAAGGAAGGAAGGAAGGAAGGAAGGAAGGAAGGAAGGAAGGCAAGAAAGAAGGAGGGAAGGGGAAGCAAAAGAGAGGGAATTAGCTAGTCAGGGCAAATATTAGCAATGTGGCAACTGCAGAAGGTGAAGGAAAAAGACACCTGAAATCATATTTCACACAGTAATAGCTGAAAACTTTCTTCTCAAGAGTATATGGAATTCCAAGTACTACAAGTGCAAAGATCTCAACTTGTTTTCATGAAAATAGAAAAGCACATTATATTCAAAATGCCACAAATGCAAATTAAGAGGTAAATTAAGAAACTGCAAGAGCAAAGCACCATATAAACAGCAAGAGGAAGGACAGGTAAGGCTGTTCCTAAGTTTTACAGCAAGTGTCTAGGAGAAAATATCATAATATATGCAAAGTACTGGCTGAAAAAATAGAAAATGATCTTCAGAAAAACTATCTTTCAAAATTAAAGGAGAGAAAGAAACATTTCCCTGATAAGAAGAAAGGAGGGAAAGTTATGTACATTATTTCAGTTGTCCAAAAAATACGGATAGGAATCCTACACTAGAAAATAAGAAGTCTAAGAATTATGAAAACAGATAATGCACAAGACTTCCTAAAAACACAGATACTTTATATATTAAAATATATCAGTTTAAGGCCAGAGAGATAGCTCAGTAGAATAAGTGCTTGCCTGGCAAGCGCTAAGTTCTGAGTTCAATCTCCAGTACTGGAAGAAAAAAAAATATCAGTTTAGCAAGAAAATTTAAAAATTGTATAGTATATAAATATTGCAAATATATAACTGTAAGTAGATATATGCCCAACATGTAACAACCCAATATATCAGCAAATATTAATGAATTTGAAGGGAGAGTCATTGTTTTAAGTGATATAATCCAGATGTAGAAAACAATGACACATGTTGCCACTCATTTGTGGAAAATACTAAGACAGTCCTATAAATGAGTTGGAATAGAAGGGCATATGCTAAGGATTGAGAAAGGCAGGGGAAGTAATGTAGGAAAGAAATTCAGTGAGGATCCAAAACAGACAGGAGGAATTAGTATAAGAAGGTAACAATAGGTTAAAACATATGGTGTATTTCAAAATAAATAATGAAATTCCAACACATAAAAATGAATTATACTTGAAGAGATAGTCAAGCTTATTTCTCTAATTTTATTATTACATAACTTTCCGTAAGTAATTCCCTTAAGATATACATATATTATTTCTTCGTTAAAATGTGTATACAATGAATCATTTCAACTGAATAATTGTCTTACTTGACAAATTGATGGCAAGCAACATACTGATAGGGGAAATCCAAAAAGCCCTTTAAGATTAAAAACATGACAAATGTATGCATGTTTATAAATTCTACTCAGAATAGTATAGAAAGTCCTATCCAGCACAGTTTGGCAAGAGAAAAAAGTAAGACATGAAAATTGGCAAGGGAGAGGATGAATCAACCCTACTTGCAAACAGCAGCATTCATATAAAAAAAATTCTAAAAACTCCAGTGAAGGATTCAGAAAATCAGTAAAAGAATTTGTGTATAGTTATAGGAAGAAGCAAAATCAACATGCAAAATTGATACTGGTTCAATACACTAATTGTGAACTATCTAAAAAAAGTGAAACAGATAACCTATTTTCCATGGCCACAAAATTCCATAGGAATAAATTTAGGTAAGGAAGTTATAAAGCTGTGTACTGAAAATAATAAACTATTGTGGAAAGAAAGAAAGAATATAATTATAAATAGATATCTCATGCTTATGTATTGGAAGCTTTAATATTGTCAAATTATGCATTGTATGCAATGGAACACACATATTTTATGAAATCCCTATCAAAGCACTCATGAAATTTTCTACAAAAATGAAAAAATCCTCATAGTTTCATACAATTTCAAAAAATTCTGACAGCTAAAACATTCATAAACAAAAAGAATAAAGCTGGAAGGACCAAACTACCTGACTTTAAAAATATACTACAAAGTTATTGTAATCAAAATCCTATAATACTGGCATAAAACAGACTAATTAAAGAGAGTATGGAGCACAGAACGCACGCACTTACAGCCAAACAAGTTTCACCAAAGATTTCATGAATGCACTACAAGTAAATGACTATCATGGACAAACAGTACTTAGAAATCTGGGTATTCACATATAGTACCATAATTAAAAGTTATTTCTCAAAGCCAGCAGAAAGATTACTTAAAATAATTAAATATATTTTCAAGAAGAATACAATTTATCTAAAAATTTAGAAATATAAGGGCTGGGGGTGTAGCTCAGTGACAGAAGAGCCTGTCTGACAAGTGCAATTTCATGAGTTTGATACCTGGTACAAAGAAAAAAAAAAAAAGATGGCTGGCAAGATAGCTCAGAAGACTAAGCACCTGCTTAGGCAAGCTCAGGGACTGGGGTTCAATCCCCAGTCTGGCATGCAGTCCTGGCCCCACCCCTGCACATGCTGAGTTGGCCACTGAAACCAGGCATGGTGGTGCATGCCTGTAATCCCAAGGTTGTAAGGCTGAAAACAGGAGGATCACTACAATTCTGAGCTGTGTAGTGAGACTCTGTACCAAATACATAAAATAAATAAATATTAAAAAGTATAATTCTTATTAATTATATTGAACAGGATTTATTGCCTTAGTTTAATCTTTCATGTTTAGCACAAGTAAGATTGTTTCTTCCACTCACTAACTGCTCTGACTCTGATGGACCATCAAGATAATTCAATGATCCATTTGGTGTCTATTGTGTGATTTCAACACTTCAGCAAATACATTGTAGAACACAACAATCCACAGTGAGCTGAGTAGTCCCATCAAGCTTTTCCTTATCTGGATTGTTGTAGGCAGTTGTGTTAGAAAGAAATATTACAGCAAGTCAGAAAGGGCTAGGATCTTGAAGGAGAAGATGGAAGATGAGATACCTTGCAACTTTGGGCCAGACCTCAAGACAAAAGTTTAAACAAAAGCACCACATTCCACTCCAGGGATGGCCATCAGGGATTGGTATTCAAAATAGGTAGCAATCCTTAAAAGAGCCAGGAAGAGTCACTAACCTAACCCCCAACAGGAAAAGGCCCTGTTCTGTATGAAGTCCACTTGCTACCTGACTCACTTCCCTATTTGATCCTAATTTGATCAACTTTACCTGAGCAATTATGCTCGTAATCTTATTGGCTGACCATAGGTTAGTCCAACCTCCTGCCTACCTTGCAAGTTGCCATGTTTCCTGTAATGGATTCCCCTTACCTCATGGTTTTATTGTTTAAAAAAAAAATCTCAAGAAAAGACAGGCTCCTTGGCAACGCATTTGGGTCTCCTCTGTCCCTCTCTCAGACAGAAGCTTCCTTTCCCTCAATAAATGTAAGCTGGTCTTAACCTTTGCTGTTCCTAAAATTCATCCTTTGATTTAGAGAACATGAACACATCCCAAATGCCTTTCAGGTTGGGGGTTTCTTTCCCCTACATCATTATTCTCAGCAGTTCCCCTCCTTGTGATGTCTCATTGCATTGCCAATAGTATGAGGATTTCCCACTCAATTTAATTAAGGCTGCTGAAGTTATTGCCCAGGAAGTGGAAGAGAATAATGTTTTGGTGATCAGCATTGGTGATGACTATTCATTCCTTCCAATTTGAAAAAAAAACATAGAAAGCAAAATACTGGGAATAAAACTCTATGAAAGATTGAAATATTCTTGAGTTCAATGTTTAAGAAGAAGAAGGAAACATTTTATAGCGAACTGTTGGCAGAAATGGCCACGGTCATCTCCACATGCCTCAAGGAGATAATACAGATCCAGGTTCTGTGGCAGGGAATCTTTAGGCACCAACCTGGCTGTGAAGGAGAGGAGATGTTGAGTAGCAACTGGCAGCCTTGTGGCTTCAACATAAAAATAGGTGCATAGGAAAATGTGTTGCCCTGCCAATGAGTACCTGAATGTCTTTTTCTGATTCTGTTACTAAATTGTTTTGAGAGTCTATCAGAAAAAAAAATAATAATAAAAGTTTGCAATAGAAGGTGACTAATTTTTTTCAGCTGAACAGTACTAATTTTGTGACATTATGTATTTTAATTTATCTTATTTAATTTCTACTTAGGAAAACACACCAACTCAAAGTGTTCATTACACTAATAAGCTAAATTTGAAAAATAGTACTATTTTTAAATGTCTTTTCGTATCTCTGCTATGTGACTTTTTACTGAAGACAATTTATAAGAAACTCCTTAGGTTATGAAAATTAAATGAAACCTTTGTTAGATCTAAGATAAAATTCTTTGTGCAAAAAAAGTATTTTTTTTAAATGTGGTAATGTGAGTATTTCAATTGTTATTCTTATGCACCAGTAACCATTAACAAGATTTTCTTTTAAATACTAGGCATGCTATTTACTGTAAATTTTATTGTAAAATTCTTACTTTTAAAAATATACATGAGTTATTTTTAAAGTAGTTTATTAATCCTGAAGTCCTATTTATATTATTATTAGTAAACCACCAAACAATAAATACTTGTGAAGTATTGCATTTCAGGGTCAGGTAACTCATTTAATATTTCACATTTTTCAAACTAAAAGTCAGGAAGAAAAGGCATGCTAAGAGATAAAATACAGCCTTTCTGCATGTTATGGGGAGAAATCATCTTGTGAACCTAAAATGGTACCTAAGAAATGATATTATTTATAGAAGCTAGATTATGAAAGGAAAAGCCAGGAGATGTCACAATTGATTGAAGCACTCAACCTTGACAGCTCTGAAATTTATAGGTTGAATACCTGCCACAATTTGTGAATGATCTTCTGTATTCTTAAATGACTTGGTTTAGCTAGTGTTGCGATAGAAATGAAGAGAGAGGCCAAACAACTCTAGGCCTATATCTATGCCTCTGTGTTTCTGAAACTTATTTGAATATAGTTTGGGTTGCGATGAAATTAATAAAAGGCTGAAAATGTATGTTATAATGTTGACCAAAATTTCCCATGTTGTTACTGTTTTGTGTGGTGGTACACATGAATTTCAAAATATAAATAATATCAAAGAACATTTTTCACTGTGTTCCTCCTAATGTAAGTAGTCTGTAATTGGTATACACTCTTTTATGCAATGCATTCATTGAACCTTATATTCTATATGTGTGTGAATATACTGTCTAATGTAATGCATCAGATATTAATTGGAAGCTTAATTAAATAGCATCGGTTGAACTGTGGAATGCTTTAAATAAGTAAATAAAATAATGATGAAGATAATGATGAATGTAGTTACTAAAATAAAATGCTCGAAAGACTGTAAGACTCTTGTCTGGGGAAGAGTCTAGGCTCCCATGAGTAGTACCATTAAATACTACCAGCTGCATGCTTTTAAGAGTTGAAATTAAGCTGGGCTGAAAATAAATTACTTGATTTTATTTAAATCAAAATAAGATAATTGGTAAACTAAGGAGGCCCTTGTGTTCACATAGCAATTGCTTTTAGCCTCCTAAAATCTGCCACCATTAAAATATAAAATTTGCATACTTTAAACATGCACACAAACTAAGCTACATATTTATTTACAGTACCTAATTATAAGCACATATATGTTGTGTAATTTAAAAGTGTTTCTAGTATATACATCTGTGCTAACATTAAATTTATTAAACTTATTTGATACTTTCTTGTACAATGTGTTTAGACCTTACAAGAGTGGCACCATAAGTGTCTTCCCTGTAGAGCCGTCTACACAGTAAAAGATGGTGTTCGATCACTTGTGAAGCCCCCTTGAGAAACAATGGCTTTCCCTGGAAAGTCTTTTGCTGATGGAGAACAAGAGAGGCATAATTACACTTCTGCAGTTACCGTTTTATGAGCAAACTTCAGAAGAATCATACATACATAGTGAGAGTTTTCAGGAAAGAGGCTCCAGATTTCACAGGCATGAAAATATTTAACTAGAAAGTTAAGATCATGGCTAGAAAAATAGAGGGATGGTGTTGTACTTAATATAAAGTATTAAAATACAAAGTGATTAGGATAGTTCTGTATTCTAATTATCATGTACATTATAGCAACTATAACAAGGTTCTTTAGTAGTTCTCTATTTCTTGTATTGTTATTGTGTTTTTTCTTTTTGTGGCAACATGTTATTATGTGCGATTGAGAAGATAGATATTTTATTGAATATTTTGAGGGAAATTCTTGACAAGAAGTTATATGTGAAAATATAATCTCTTTCTATATAAACTTTCTTGTTCATTTAATTCTTTTAAGATTTATTTAGTCATTTATTGATTCATTTCACTAAAGATGTTATTTTAAAATAATTGAAGACCTCAAAAGCAATATAATTCTGTATCATTAGTAATTAAAATATGGATGAGGAAAATTTGGTCATGTTTCTAAATATTAGTTTTGTAAAACTATTCTTGCTCTAAGTAAACTTCCAGTTTCTTCAGCAGTTCTTAAGTGCAATATTTTTATATAAAGATTAAATATATACTTCATAAAGTATTACAATAATGTCTATAACTACTTAGTATCACTCACTGCTAGAATAGCTTATTTTGGAAAATAGCTAAATCTTCAGCCACTTTAAGAATAAAGTTAAATTTAGGATGTTTCATTAAATAGATGAAGATGGATCCAGAAAAACATTAACCTTTTCAAGCAAAAGGAAAGTAAAATTGATAGTTTATGGTTCACAGAAATCATTTTTATCAGTATTGTTTAAGTAAGAGTAAATAAAGATGTTATTAGTTAAAGAAAATAATTTAGTTGCTTATAATATGATATGTTCACATGTAACTGGGTATAAATCTAAATTATTTTAATTGTTCTTTCTAAAAGAATTTCCCGACAAACAGTGAAAAGGTTTCAAGGGACTATTATATTAGAATACACTGATTCAAATGATAGCATCATTATGCATTCATTCTTATTGTCATTTAAAATTACACCAAGACAAAAAAAAAAAAAAGCAAAAATTGATACTAATATCCTACAGTGTTATGTGTCAGCTTCAAAAGTCCACTTCACTCAAAGCTATTATTTAGATGCTTTCTAAATCTGGTAGCAAGGAGAACAAAATTTGTTTTTCATCTAGCACATATTGTATAATTATTTTGTTTTCTGAGTTATCTGTTTCTTTTTGTGATATTTGACTGGAAAAGTGTTAAGGACCACTTCCCCTTCTTATGTAAGCATCGAGACCAACAGAAAAGGAAGACCAGATAATCCCCGTCTAGCTTCTCGCCTGAGAATTCATATTCTGATCCCTCTTGCTAACCTCAACTAAACCTCTCCAATTTCTTCCGTGGCTCTGTCACACCATTATTTGTCTGCTGAGAGGCTCGCTTAGATCTGCTAAGGACTATGGTTAAGGAAAGCATAACTATTTTTCATTATGTGTTTGTATTTGTGTGTCTCTGCATTAAACTTCTCTTGAGAAATAAACTTAGGTTGGGTGTCCACTGACTTCTAGGGTGTCCATAATAGTCACTCTTCCTTCATCACATACTTTGTACTTACAAAAAGCTCAGATAAAAAGCTACCAAAGAACAATCTTCATTCTGAGAAGACAGTTCACTCTGTGGTGAGGACAATGATAGAATACATAAGGTTGAAATAGTGTATGAAAACTCTAGTGGAGAGAAGTACATGCTGATTTCCTAAGTGTGAGAAAGAAACCGAATAGCTATGTTTGTGATGTTAGAAACGCCTTTATGGATGACTGAGTTTTAAAAGATGAATAAGAATAAGCCAAAGAAGGGATTACTATAGCATTATTCTAAGAGAAAAAAAGGAAAAGAATACGAAAGAATATGGAACCTTTTGCTAGGAAATTTTAAATACTGAGAATTACAATGTAATTTTCCAATGATATGAATCCTGGTATAAATTAAAGAATGATAAAACAATGAGGCTTTTTATCAAGTGCCAGATAATCAAATATCTAGTACCATGACTTCTGGATTCTGAATGTTATCATTCTTCTTGAACTAGATAACTAATTTTATATAACTAAATAATATCACTCCATGACTGCATAATGGAGATTCTCTTCCACTTTGTATGTGATCTGTGTTATGTTACTCATAGTTCAGAAAAAGAAAATTAAATGGCTAGCTAATTTTTCACTTTGTACATCAAAAAACTGAATTTTCACTACTCATCTACATACTTGACACAATTTTTGCCTATAATTAACATTTTCATCTATAAAATGAATCCAGTATAATCTCTCCCGTTACATAGGAAAAAAATGCCAAAAGTATCCTAATATAAAGATTTTCTCACCCATATCTGGTTCTTTCACCAGTCAGGGTGACTCCCCTTCTGTAGTTAAGCATATCTGTATCTGCAGCTCTACTCCATGCTATAAAAGCACAAATAATTGGTGTCTCTTTCAATGTGTTGCTTTTTTGCTAAAGGCCCAGGAGGCTAGCATTCATTCCATATTTTATAGCTGATGAATGGAGCAGCCTCCTTCAGTCTGGTGCTGAATTCCTACATTATGCACGGTGGACCAAGAGACCTAAGAGTTCTTACAAAGAGATAGAAATGCATTTCTATTGTTTACGCCACAGATGTTTCTGAGATTTCAGAATTTGTTGAACTAGCATGAATGAATAAATGTAATTCCTTAGTGAGAAATTCCCAAATACTAAAATATTTTAAATGTCTAGCAATTACATATTAAGTAATAATGGGGTATTACAATAACACTGCTGATAATATCTTCAGAGGCTTATAAATATGACTTCTCAAATCAATAATTTGTTTTCAAGAAAACGTTAGTTGTTTTTTAAGGCCTGTGTAACAACTGTACTCAAAATATATCACTCTGATGTTCTGAGGCAATAAAAGCCTTATGTTTTTTTTTTTTTTTATAAAAGAAAAATGGCTTCTGTATTTTACAGTAAAAAGGAAGTACTTATGATCCGTATTACCAGGTAAAATGCCATGATTGAGATTGCATTTGGTTTATGCCAGTTTATTTTTTAACCAAAGAGACCATACATTAAGATCATATACCCAGATGTAAAGGGGCACCATTTTACTTCTGTGGCATGCATAGCAAAATTACATGACCCCAACATAATCATGAGGTGTACAAATACATAAACAAGCCAAAACTGAAGAAGCATGTACAAAATAACCAAAACTCTTTGGAAGTGTTGAGGTCATGAACAACAAGGAAAGAGTAAAGAATTATTACAGATTGAAGGAGACTGAAGAGATAATAAGAGCGTAACATACTGTTGAATCCTGAACTGGGTCCTGGAACATGGAAAGAACATTAATAGAAAAACCATTCAAAATGTACATAAGGTGTATTGTTTAGTTATATTACTATGCAATATCATATTGCAGGTACATTGCATAATAGTAAACCAATGTTATTTTTCTGGTTTTGACAATTGTGTATGTCAGCTTTTTTATTTATCTACATATACAAAATTTTTAACTTGCACCTTTAAAAATGAATAGGTTACATAAAATAAGAATGTCCATTGGATTCTTCTATCTTGCTGACTGTTGGCCGTCATCCTCCTATTTGGATGTAACCTTTTAGATGCAAATTTTATTACAATTAGACAGTAATGTATGAAAAATTACTATTCACTTTTCCTAAATTTCTGCTTACTTAGCTCCTGATTTCAGTTCAGGTATCACTGTAAATGTCATTTCTACATAAAAGCCTACTTTTGTCAATTCATTTGTCTCTGCTACCAACAACAGTCATGATACAATATGTTACATTTTTGGAAAGTTGCATATTATTTACCTCTTCCACTTGAAAGCATAATTTATGGAGGCAAGTAGTTTATTTTATGGAGCATTGTATCCTTAGCTCTAGTTTAGCTGTCAACACATGATATTTATGCCATGAGTGAATGAATTATATGAAAAATAAATAAATAAATGTAATGAGTATTTTATGAGCCTTTCTCTTGGAATTTAAAATTATGTTATTGTCTACCTCTTGTGGATAAAACTATATGAGTCTATAGAATACCTTACCTTCCCTTTTCGAACAGCAATAAACTGAAAGTGAAATATTCAAATATTTTGCTAGCTAACATATCTCAGTATCACATTGCTTATTGCAGGATACTTCTATGTTTTATGTGATTGGCAGGACATAAAGTGATAAGGCAGAACTTTTCTTTTTCAGGGATTTTTTTCAACTTCAAGTTAAATGAAAAAGTATATTTATACATAGTCTGAAAACACAGCTTGAAATGTTTGTTCTAGTTGAGTTTTGATTAGCAATAGTAGAGTTTACGTCTCTTCTTCAATTCCTTATTTAAAGCAGTGAAATGGCACTGCATGGTGAGTCAGGGAAGTGAGCAGAGTTAAGCTAGAAATAATAGCACTGATGGTGCTTATGTTTTTAATATTATGAGGCTAAATTTGATGAAAACTTAAAGGACAAATTTCAATGAGATGAGAACAAAATGTTTATTCATTCTATCACTTATTTAATTTTCTAACATTTGTCATTGTGCATATATAAATTCATTGAAAAAGTTAATCAGCTATTATTTACCTCTAGTTTGAATGGAAGTGCACCACACTCACATTATCTAAGAGAACCACACAAAAGAATGAATTATCTTGTCACGTTTCACAGAGAATCAAGAAATTTGTACAGTAAGGTAGCTCTAATATAGCAACAGCAGATCTAGTATAACAATTGGAATATTTATGCAATTCATCTGTAAACATTTAACCATTAAATATTACCTTTTCTATCGAGAAATTTTGTTTAACTCAACTTTTAAGGAAACTTGACATTCTCTTTTTAAATTTCCAACTGCAACTTCCCAAGATAACAATTTTAATGATTTATCTGGGTAGCTAATTATCAGTTTATGATGAGTGCATTGGGAAGGCATCCTCCACTCCATGCATGTCTGCTACCCAACATACACAAGCATCTTTTTATAGTGACACAATGATCCCTTCCCTTATCTTAATGGACAGAATAAATGTTGGTTAATGTGCACAGAAGATAATTAGTCACCCAAAATGGTCCATCAGAGGACAATGATGGTGTCTGAAATGGCCCTGGACTTCATATAAAATTTTGTAGTGAGGTCACTGATAACTGTACAGGTGACTTGATTGGACATCCTCTTTCAGATCTCAGTCTTTATCTATTTTTTCTACTTCACAGTCTATAAGCCACCACTGATAATACTGATGATGAAGGCTGGGGAGATAGCTCGGTGGCACAAGTACCTGCCTGGGAAGCACAAGGTCCTGAGTTCAATTCCGTATCCCCTGAAAAATACTATGTTTGAATTTAGTCACAAACATACAGACAATACAAGGATTATTAGTCATATAGAGTAGGACTTAAAGAAATATGGAATGGGTTAAGAGAAGCCAAAATTTGGAAATAGTTGAAAAAGGATTGGATCTTTATTAATGAATTCATCCTGAACCTCTGGCATGAAGGAAGCAGAGATCAAGAATCAGTACGTGAGTTAGAAATAATTCACTGAGAGGACCAAAGGTATGATGTTTACCACAACTTTCTTCAGCTCCCTTTTGCTTTAAAAACTACACACCCTATTGCATCACATCCTGTCAATGAGACTTTGTACAGGTGGAAAACCCTTCCCTACTTTAGTTGTGGCACCCATAAAATAGGCAGTAAATAGTTGTAAGGTTTTTAAGTGAATGTATGGCATGTATTAGGGTCATATTATTGCAGATAGCATTAGTATACTTTAATGGTTCAGATATAAAATATCTCCCTAGATTCTCATGTGTCCAAGGGTGGTTTTATGGAAGCTGATTTAAGTAGGCAAGTGCTAATTTCATCAAAGGGTCAGCACACTGAAGAGTTCATCGTTAACTGGGCTGCTAGGAAGTGGTAGCCAGTTTGAAGAATTTAGTCCCTGGGGCTTTTTCTTTTCTTGGGCTCATTCCCTTTCCCAGTACTACTCTTTGGCTACCAGGAGTTGATGAGCTATCCTCCCAGAAGCCCTTCCAGCACTGTTATTCCTGCCTTGGAGCTAGGCAACTATGGGCTAAACCATCTGAAACCACAAAACTAAAGAAACATATCTTCATTAAGTTGTATGTGTCAGATGTGTATCTAGCCCCAGTAACACAAAGTTGACAGCACTTGTGATTATCACAATTATCATGATATCTATATCAGGATTGCTGCTGCTTCTGTCTCATAGCACACTTCCTAGCTCCACACTGATAGCATATTCAGACTGCAAAGATCAGAATGAACAAAGGTAAATGTTTAAAACTTGTAAGAGTCACTATGAGAGGTAGGATGTTTGTGCTGGGTAGTTTGAGAAGAGTAAACAGAAAGATATTGAGAGCAGGGGAGGGCTGGATGCACAGGACATGGTTTCCAAAACTAGCACCAAAAGTGTTGAGGGGAAAATAAGTTACTGGGACTGAGCAGCCCACAGCTGCATGACTCTACTGCTTGACCGAGGACATCTTGTTCCTCACACGGAAAACCAAGTAAAATCCACAGCAAACCCCAAGGGGAAAGCGTAATAATAAGCCATCAGAAATACTCATGTCATTTTCTCTGATTTCCTCCTACTCATTCTTATTGATTGAATTTAGATTTTACCAAAAAGGCAAAGAGAAACTAAATGAAATTAATATAACTCAGTTTCCTGGAAGCCACATCAGCATGGGAAGTGTCGAGCTGACCCGAAGAGACTAACAGATCTCCTGGCATTGTGATTATCTAATTGGTGAAGGCCTGAAAGGTTATCTTTTATTATATCTAAATATTAGCCAAATACTCCTAGGTAAATTTGAATTAATTTAATATATTGGACAGAAATAAGTAAATATATTTTGTGCCTATTGTATGTCAGGAAAGAAGGCATTTACTTAAGAATAAGAGAAAATTCATGTGTTCTAATAACATTTGTGTATAAATTTTGAAATGCATATTTGTCTGCAGTAGAGATAATATTTGCATTTCTGATAATTTAAATGCCTGTGGACAACTTCTATATTTAGATTTGTTTCTTTTTAGAGATAAATCAAATTTTTATATATTAGAAAATATGATGTTAATATTAACTACATAACATCATTTGCAAAATTCAGATGGATTAGATGACCCATTTTGCAGGTGTCACTCAGGGTCGTTCCCCAGAAACCTTTGATAAAAGGAAGCAGAGTGATCCTGGTGGCGGAGTGAAGTGTGAGCATGGACTCAATAATACGATTCCAGAGCATCAGTGCTGACCAGGTTGTGAGCTCTAACGAATGCTCAGGTTCCAGTGGCACAAGAAGGCACTGATTCTCCTGCATGACAGCATTTCTTGAGGTGATCATCCCATTAGAGGATGTCAAGTTAATTATACTGGGCTGTCCTGGAAGGAATTAAGCTTTGTTCTTCTTGATCAGACAGCACTAAGGGATACAAATTTGTCTTCCTTGCATGGAAGACTTCTCACAAAACTACTACATATGGATTTATAGAGTCCATAGATTCCCTCCTGTAAGCTATCACAATTTCTCGCACAGCATCAATATTAGTCAAGGATGTTATGTAACTGCAAATAAGGTCCGACAATGGGCCCCATAAAGGTGAGGTGAGTGTATACTTATGGCCTTGAAATGGTCTTTTGACAACGTACATGTAATACTTCCTATGAGGCTGTGACTTTTAGGATTGGGTAAAGATTCTCCAGAAGTAAACATTTACTCTGGATAAATCTCCAGTACATGGTATTACTTCTCCCATCATCAGCATCCACTTGTCCAGGAATCCAAAAACTGAAGAATACAAAAGGGAAAGACTTCACTCAATATTACACCCAGCCTTGAAATGTTACACTCAAAGAAAGAAATACTTGGCCTAAATGATAAAAGATAGATTTTTATGAGGATGAAAATAAAAATTGGCCTGTTCACTTTAAGTTTCTCATGTCTCAAACACACAGATAACCAAGGATGTCCTGGGCTGGCTCAGGTGACAGATCAGGACTACCACGGGAAAGGTGACACTTCCATAGGGACGTAATGAAAATTAGACGTCTACGTAGATCCTTTAGTGTATTCCCTAATATTGTCATGGCCTGTGATTAAGGTAAACAGAACTCTAAAATGTCCCAATTCAGAAAAGATGAAGGATCACAAATGCTTAAAGAATGAAAAGTAATTGATTCTCAGGGCATTTTCTAGGTCCCCTTCTGTCTCTCTTAGACAGAAGCTATTTTTCTCTCACTAATGTTTTTCCTACTCTTAAGAAAAGAAATTGATTTTCAAAGTAAGAAATAAGATTAGAAATTATAAAGAATAAGGGCTATACATTATATGTTTCTTCTTTATTTTATTATGTTTGTTTATATGCAGATGTTTTGTCTTCTTTTATTTCATTTTCATTTAAAATAAGATGTATTGATTTTCATAGTCTAGTATTTAACATTGCCCACCTAACGTTATCGTAGGAGATGTTAAAGAGAAGAATAAGGACTACTCAAGGTCTTGACTTGTCTTTAATGGCAGGAGTAAAGACTTTTGGGGTTTTTGCAAGAATTTGTAACATTTTAGAAAAACATGATCTTGTTATTGCTGTATATTGAGATTACTTATGGTTTAAGTAGAGGTATAGGTTACAAAGTTGACTGCAGCTTGTGGTGGTTAGGCTTATGTCTTAATGTAAAAGTACATGTATTCATTCAAATATTACTCAGTGTGTTTGTGAGGGTGTTTTGAAAAGTATGATTTTGGATGAGAGGAATCATTAATCTAAACACTAAAGTTTGTAAGCCTAGTCTGTAAACTGAAGACTAAAATAAATAAAACTTTGATCCTCCCCTAAGAAGGAATTCATCCTGCATCACGAAATTGATCTGCAGTGGGAACTTCTGTATGCCTTCAGATCCAGTTAAATATTGACTGCTCTGTTTCTTGACTGCTACTTTTCTTTATTTTTTCTTTCTGGTACTAAGAATCAAACTCAGAACCTTACCCTTGCCACACAGGCATGTATGCTGCTGAGCTATATACCCAGGCCTGCCTACCAACTTTTGAACTAGAACTTATAGTATCTGCTCTTCAGGTTCTAAGATTGAAACTCAATGAGGATAATCAATCAACTCCTCCACGTTAGCAGCTTGCAGACTCAAGACCCTCGGTGTTCTTCTACAGCATCATCATGGGAGGTGCTTCTGGAGAATTCAAAAGATACACAAGTCATTATTAATGGACATACTGTGTACTTTTTCACTACCATAATTTAAGACTAATATTAGACAGTAACAAGAACATCCTAAATGAATACTGTAGAAACATAAGCAATGTATATGGAAAAGAGTGACAGACATACAAGCTATTCCTGTAATTTGGGAGGACTTCAAAAACCAGTTAATAGTTGGTACATATATGTATGTGCTACAGAATGCCATCAACTGTTAAGACAGAAAAAGATGTTTTAAAACAAAGAAATACCATTAACATGTAATTGGGAAGATCATTGTAGGCTCAGAACACTGAACTTTTAGATCAGATGAAATTTAGGTTTAATTTGCGAGAGTAGTAGTGAATTAAAAATAAAGATTAACCTAAACCTGTGAAAAGTTTTGAATTCTATCAGATATATATATATATATATATTTCCCACACAGCATCAATATTAATCAAGAATATTATGTAACTGCAGAAAAGGTCCAACAATGGGCCCAATAAAGGTGAGGTGAGTGCTCTAAAATATTTATGTATTTGAAATTTTCTTCTGAATTAGATAAACTATACCTAATTTTTACAGAGAACTGACAAGAACAGTATTATGTAGTGACACTAGACTTCTAGACTTATCCTACAGCTATGGTAGTTTTCCAAATGGGAGTTGCAGTAATGTGAACTTAGGAGAAAACCCTGAGTTTATGAAGGACACAACAGGTTGAGAAAGGCTTTTCATAGAGAGCTAAAGCCGGAGGGTTCTGTGCTACTGAATTCCTTTGTGTAATGATCTCCTGACGTTAGTCACTTCCCTGTTTGTTTTTTAAAAATCAGAATTGAACGTAATTAGCAAATGCACAAAGGATGAAAGCATTGCTTCTCTTTAAAGAAGACAATACATCAATATTGTTCTTTTCTACTTTGACTAAATTATAAGGTGAAGGGGGAGGAAATAAATCTGATATGTGTTCATTTTAGTGAAGTATTCTAATTTTATTGGAGTGCTGGGTCATTGCTCCATCAAAACCCTGTGATTAATTTAAGCAGAGCCATCTTGAGGGCAAGTGCTTGTAGGTGGAGCATAACTATGGTGAAAGAGTGGGTCAAATGAAACATGTACATTTTTATAAACTGAATTCTGGGAGACTGTGATGGTTCTGGTTGCATGTGAGCTGTAAAAAGGGAAAAGATTCATTTTAATTAATTCACTGAGAATCTGAAAGGCAATGGAAGTATTGCTTTTCAAAAGATGATAAAATATAAAACAGTATCCACTGGAATACTGATGAGAAAACGTATATCCAACTTCTTGTAAGCATTAATCCTTGCAAATTGTAGGCCAAATGTGCAAAATACATACTTTTTCTTGTATCATTTATATTTTTGTTGCAAACAATCTCAAAATTCCTTTTTCTAAAAGCAAACTTTTATAAATTGTTCCAGTAAAGTTACACACGAGCTTATGAAAACCTCTCATACCTAAATATATTTACAAACTCAAATATATCTTAAATATCTGTCCTAAATACTGTTTTTGAACATTAATTTGGGAGTAATTTTGACTGAATGACAAATGGTTATAGCATCAGATTTCCAACTGTGAGATGATCCCTCCTGAGTGAAAAAGAACTAAATGCATTGAAAAAGTATAAATGATAGTTACAGGAACAAGGAACACCTTTATTGATTTTTGCCTTTATGTGGTAACTGGAAAAGGATGAAGCCAGATGAAGGATTCCAGTAATTTTGATATTTCTGTGACCAATCCCAGAGGATGCGAAGGTGAGAAGAACAGAAAGATGAAAAATGGAAAAAGATTTGAAATGATAGTTACCATTTCTATAGCAAATAACACAACACAATTTTGAATCCAATTTTGAACTCTTCAGTCTTATCTTCAAGGTTTTCAAAAGGTTAGCCTCTTCTTACCTTAGCACACATAAGGCTAGAGTCACCTCGTGGTCTCTGACCCACTGACACACAAGTTTGTCTGTGTCAGGGTTATTTTAAAAAGAACCAAGAAAAGGCAATTTCTTTCCTGAAGTTAAAGGACAAAATATATAATGGATGCTGTATCTCTTCTTCATCTCCTAATATTCTTTTGAAACTTACATAAGTCTGGCTCTAGTATGCTCTTGATTTTTAATTGTATTCAATTTTTTGTTTAAAGAAAAAGAATTTTTTTCTTTATATGAATTTATCTAGTAGTTTTTGATAACTCAGATTATTCTACACTTTTACATTCTCCTCAACTTCATCCATATTCTCTCAGTAGATATTTCTCTGATATTTTTAAGTATCTACTCTCATCATAAAATCTCCACATATATTTTGCTCCTTTTGCTTACATTAATCATTTGTGATTCAACAGACTTTTATTTCTTAATTTTCTTTAAGGATCTAAAACAGAGTAAGATCAAAAAGAAGCAAGGAACCTGGCACATTGCTCGGTGGTAAAGCACTTCTCCAGGAAATGGGGGTGTTGGGTTTGATCCCCAGAAATGAAAAAAAGGGAAGCCTTTCATCCAGAAATGCAGTAACTCTAGCAAAATATTTCATAGTTGAATCAGTGATAACACTATATAACACAAAGTTATAGTTGTTTGAAGCAATGTTTGGAAAGTTGAAGATCTGAGCAAAACCAGCATTTCTTAACTGTATTTGGTAAAGGGTCTACAGGGTCTCACTATGTGGATCTGACGTGTAGTGATTCTCCTGTTTTCAGCCTCCTAAGTGCTGGGATTACAGGTGTGCACCTCCATGCCCAGTCTAAAAACAGCATTTTGGAAGGATTAATTCTAGTCTCAGTATCCATTGATTTGGCCAATCTGAGAAAGAATTGCCACATATATTAGCTATGCAAAACATTATTAAAAGTTTTAAGTAATATGAAATTGCATCCTCATTAAGTATATTTCTAGAAAGACACACAATATAGAAATTGTAACGACATCAAGAAAGTAGATATAATAGTACATAAATGTTATATTCAAATAAATTTCTTAGGTGGCATTGTGGTTTGGATATAAAGTATCCCTTAAAGTTTCATCCATTCAGTGATGGGACTCTTTGAGAGTGTTTGGATCACGGGGACCCTGCACCCCTCACTGGGCTCAGCCAGTGTATGATTCGTAGCTGACTGTGCTGTGTGGCCCACTTGAAGTAGGTGCCTGCTGCAGGCGGCCTTGGAGGACATGCTGCTGACATTGTTCTCCTGTTGTTTCCCGACTTCTATGAGGTTCATCCTTGGTCCATTTCATTCTCAAAATGAAGACTGTGCCTTGAAGTTAATCTGTCTGTGGGCTAAATCCCCTGAATCCCAGAGCCGAATTAAACAGTGCTTCTTTTAAATTGTGTCTGTTAAACATTTTGTTTCAGCAAAGAGGGGGAATCGGACCACTATAGATGGTTTATCACAGCAGCCAAAAAATTCTCATGTTTGATACAAATGGCAATCTTTTTATACACAAAAAGAGCTGAAAATGATAACCAGCAGTTCTCACTGCAGAATGCAGTTCCGGTCTGTTTACGAGATTAAGAGGATCAAAGAGAGTAAGACAAAAGTTGGCAAATTGCTTTCACATCATGCTTACTTTGTAGATTCTAATTTGTTCTGCTAAGAGTACAGAATTATTCTACTAATTGACATTCTAGGGCTACTAACTTTACAGAATGCATGGAGACAATCTATATATAGTCAAAAAACAACTACTTTTAGCTGTAGAAATACTTATAGAAATGTTCAGAATTTGTGATGGCTTGTGTCTAGGTGACCTCCCTCCCTCACAAGTCCTCATGCATTGATGGGGCAGATTCTAGAATTTGTGATTAATTATTGATCCAAAGCTGGGATTATGAGTGTGAGTGCTGCACTCACCCTGGGGCAGATAGTCTGCACACAAATGTAAGGAAGGGAGAAGCTTGCTAGCTGCCACAGATGCTGCTCCTTCCTTCAGTCTCTGCTGTTTCTGCTGCCATGAATGGTTGCCCTCTCTGCCAGGTGCCATTCTGCCTTCAAGCCTGCCAGGTATGGACTGAAACCTCCACTAACTATGAGCTAAATTAGATTTTCCTTCCTTAAGGGACAGCCAAATAGTTCAGTGGATTAAAGTGCCTGCTTCAGGCCCAGGGACCAGGGGTTCCAACTCCAGGCCTGCTGTGCCAGCCCCGCTCCCAGGGAGCACTGAGATGGGCAACTGAGACTGGGCATGGTGGTGTGCGCCTGTAATCCTAGCTCTTAGAAGACTGTAAACAGGTGGATCACTAAAAGTCTAATCTAGTAGTGAGATGCTGAATACCCTGTAGACCCTTCCCTAAAATAAAAAAAAAAAGAAAAAGAAAAAAAATTTTTAAAAAGAACAGAAAATAATAAAGAAAATGGGTTGCTCTTTCTTCTGTAGGTAAAATAGATAAGGAATGATCCTGTGTCCTGAGAAGAGCCTCTGGGCTTGGCATTAGAGAGGTTTCCCCATCAGCACTCAGAGAAGCAGAACAACATGTGCACATATCCCGGCAACTGCCCATCAAGTACATACTTACCTAACGTTCGCACTGAACCATTAATTCATTGAAAGTCAGTAAAAGTTTTCTCCTTACGTGCCTAACATGGTAAATTTCCTTTTATCTTTACAAACATCACAGAAATTTTAGTTAAATTAAGTTGTTGTGTTGCAAATAGAATTTTTACACATAATGTTCTTAATTTTGTTGGCATGTACTTTTGTTCTTTTCTTTTGAGACAGGATTTTACTATGCATTTCAGGCTAGCCTTGAACTCACTTTGAAGCTGAGGCTGACCTCATATTTGTGGTAATCCTGCCTCAGCCTCCTGAGTTCTGGGATTGCAGGCATGTTCTACCAAGCTGGACTTTATGGCCAGCTCAGAGTGCCCCAGGGTGAGGCCTGCATGACATGCAGGATTGAGGATGGAACCATGTTCCTGTGTTTCCAAAGCAGGCACTTAGTCCACTGAGCTATCTTACCAGCCCTTAAAATATATTATCAAGGATAAAGAAAAGATATACTTATCAATTAATATGTTAAATACTGAATAGTACCAAATCATATAAAAGCTAATGTCAAAAATTAACCAATTCGATTATATCAGATTAGAAAGCTTCTACATATATATGAATAGTTTTAATTTGAAAATATTTCATTTCTTGTATTTAAGTACAGACCAATCTTGTTAAAATTTAAACCAGTTATCATTGTTATTTTTTCTTAGTTTGCTAATTTTAAAAACACTACCCTAAAAATGACACAAATTGATCCAGTCCTAGCCCAGGTCCTGTGAGCGTGTGGGAAAGCTTCTGGCTATCCTGTGTCAGTGGGACCTACTGGTGCCAGGAGAAGCGCAGCATGGGTGAGACCCTCTTCCAGCCCCTTTGGTCACCCCCATCCACAACACCCCCCCACCCTGCTCGCCGTGTGAGAATTTCTGCCACTTTCTAGGAACCCCCAGATCCAGTCTTAGCCCAGATCCAGAAAGTGTGTGGGAGAGCTGCCTCTCCCCCTACTCCACCTTGTCCCCTCCAGGCTCAGCTCAGGCCTGGCATACAGGCCTAGGTGAAACCCTGCAGCTGCAATCTCTGCACAGAGAGTAGGGGACAGAACCACTCAGCTACTCCAGGAGCAGATCTTCTCAGAGGGGCACAACAGGTTCACTTCCAAAGGCAGCAGCAGGAAGGAGCTGAGCACAGCAGCCAGACCCAAGCCAGGCACAGCTGGAAACATCCAAACTTTGTAGATCTACACCTGAACTGCAGTAAGTGCTAAGGTTATAACTGCACCAAATCTCTACAACAAAGGTCAGAAGACAGTGCTACACAAAATGTCAATGAGAAGGAACAAAATGCAATCTCAGACCCCAAGCCCACCCATAACAAGTGCAGAGGACACTAATACAGAACAAAGTGGCAATCACACTGCTGAAATCAATGAATCAACAGCTTCTGAAATAAAGAAACAGGTGCAGAACTGTATAGAGGAACTCAGACTGGAAATAAAAAAGAAATCCCTGAATTAATAACATCTGCAGGAAAGAATCAAATGTATAAACATATGGAGGGAGTGTCCTAGAACAAGTGCAGAAGACACTAGCTCAGTTGAAATGTATGAATTAATAGTGTCGACAATAAACAAACAACAGCAGAAAGTCATAGACAAATTCAGAGTGGAATTCTTTACTACTAGCTCAGATCAAATGTATGCATTAATAGTGTTAATAGTAAATAGGCAACAGCAGAAAGTTATACAGGAACTCAGAGCATAATTTTCTGAAATATGAAAAGAATTCTCAGAACTCATAGCATCTGAAGTAAGCAATCAACTATGGAAACATAGGGAGGAAACCCAATCTGAGAAAAACACTGCAGTAAAAGAATTAATAACTGCTTCTAAAGAAGACATTGATAAAAAAAAATAGAGAAGATGAGAAAAATGACGGATTTCTTGAATAAACAGGAAAGAAATACATCGCATGAAGCAGAGTTAAACAGATATAGAGGAACATAAAATCTCAATCACAAGCTTGAAAAACTGTTTAAGTGAAAGTTAAGACAGAGTTTCAGATCGTGGACACTGGTGCAGCTAGTGAAAAGGTAAGACAATATCTCTTAAAAACAACTAAGATGCAGGAAAAAATCCATCACCTGCAAGATGATGCAAAGATGAACAATACGAGGCTAATAGGCATCAATGAGAAAGAAGGTGTCAATACAGATGACATTAAAAAAATATGGGCAGAATTAATAGCAGAAAATTTCCCAAATAAGAGGAAACAATCTGAAATTCAGGTAACCAAAGCATACAGAATGGGAAGTAACCTCAACCCAACTAAAAACACTCTGAGACATACAATACTCAAGATCCCAGAAATTCAGCACAAGAATAAAACCCCGAAACTACCAGAGAAAAGAAGATCACATTCAAAGGAAAACCCATCAGAATTACTGCTGACTTCTCTTCACATACCATAAAGACAAGAAGAGCATGGAGCAGAGAACTTCAAGTCCTCTATGAAAACAAATTCCATCCCAGACTACTATACCCTGCAAAACTCTCTTTCAACTTTGATGGAGAAGTGAAATACTTTCATGAAAAAGAACAGCTAAAGAATTTCGTGATGACAAAGCCAACACTACACAGGCTACAGAAAGATGTGCTAGAGAGATACCAAAATGATAAGAGCTCCACGAATGAGATCAGAAGCAACCAACTAAATAGGGCAAGCAACTAAACACAGGAGAAAAAGGAGTAAAGGACAACACGTAAATAACATGTCAATCATAAGTCAATACATCTCAATTATAAACATCAATGTAAATGGACTCAATTCACCAAGTAAGAGAAATGGACTGCCACAGTGGATGAAGAAACAAAATCTAACAATATGCTGTATACAAGAAACACATTTAACTCATAAAGACTTTCATAGACTCAAAGTCAAAGGATGGAACACAATATTACGTCCCCCAGGACCTCAGAAAAAAGCAGGGGTAGCAATCTTATTCTCAGACAGTCTCAAATTCAAGCCAATAATTATCAAGCAAAATAAAGAAGTCTACTATATACCACTTAGGGGAAAAATTCAAGAGGAAGAGGTAAAACTCATAAATATGTATGCACCAAATATGGGAGCACCAAACTCTAAAAGCAAATCTTAATGAACAATCTAATGAAAAATCTAATATCCAATACCACAATCTTAAGAGGAGACCTTAACACCCTCTTATCCCAAAAAGATAGGTCCACCAGACAAAAATTTAGCAAAGAAATAACAGAACTGAACCAGAGCTTGAAAGAAATGGACTTGGTGGACATATATAGAGTGTTCCACACAAACAAAGCTGAATACACATTTTTCTCAGCTGCACATGGGTCACTTTCTAAAATGACCACATACTGGTCCATAGGTAATGTTTAAGTCTATGCAAAAAAACAGAAATTTTCACATACATATTATATGACCACAGTGCAATAGAACTGAAACAAATGACAAAAGAAAATAGAAAAAATCCCTAAATTCAAAAAATCTACAAGTCAATGAGAATTCAAGCGCAACTTATTGTAATTTATGGGATACGATGAAAGCAGTTCTCAGAGGGAAATTCACAGCTTTGAATTCACACATTAGGAAAACAGAACAGAAACAAACAAATACCTTAATGCTGCCCCTTCCACAACTAGAAAAGGGAGAGTAAACCAAAACCAGAGCCCAAAGAAGGGAAGACATAATAAAGATTAGAGCAGAAATTAATTCAATTGAGATGAAGAAAACAATTCAAAGAATTAACAAAGCAAAAAGCTGGTTCTTTGAAAGATTAAATAAAATTGATAAAACCGTAGCTAACCTCATCAAAAAGAGGAAAGAAAACATTCAAATACAAGCAATAAAGAATGAAAAGGGTGCATTTATCACAGACCTGGTAGAAATTCAGGTGATTACTAATAGCTACTTTGAGAATCTTTACTCTCACAGAATAGAAGACATAGAAGAAATTGACAGATTCCTAGAAAGGTACAATTTACCACAACTAAATCGACAATATATAACCACTCTCAATAAACCCATAACAGGAAAAAAAAATATGAGATGTAATAAAAAACCTACTGACAAAGAGAAGTTCAAGTCCAGAGGGATTCATAGCTGAGTTCTAGAAGAAATTTACAGAAGATGTAGTCTCTATACTCCTCAAACTCTTCCATGAAATTGAAAAGGAAGCAATCCTTCCAAAATCTTACCAGGAGGCAAGTATTATATTGATACCAAAACCAGGGAAAGATGCAACTAAGAAAGAGAACTACAGGTCAATCTCCCGCATGAACATAGATGCAAAAATCATTAATAAATGCCTAGTAAATGTAATATAGCAAATCATCAAGAAGATCATACACCATGACCAGGTAGGAATCAGCCCAGGAATGCAAGGATGGTTCAATATTCAAAAATCTATAAATGCAATACATTATATCAATAAGTGAAAAGTAAAAACCACGTGATCATCTCCATTGATGCAGAAAAGTCTTATGACAAAGTCCAACACTCATTAATGTTCAAAGTCCTACAGAAAATTGGAATAGATGGCCAATATTTCAATCTGGTAAAAGCAATTTATGAACACCCAATGGCTAACATAATTCTAAATGGGGAAACACTGAAATTTTTTAATATTAGATCTGGTAAAGACAAGGATATCCTCTATCACACTCCTATTCAATATAGTTCTGGAATCATGAGCTACAGCCATTAGACAAGAGAAAGAAATAATAGGAATAAGAATAAGTAAAGAAGAATTTAAATTATAATTATTAGCAGATGACATGATATTTTACTTGGAAGACCTAAAAATCTCCACCAAGAAGCTACTAGAATTAATACAGAAATTCAGTAGCATAGCAGGTTACAAAGTCAATACCCAAAAGTCAATAGCATTCCTCTACACAGACAACAAACACACTGAGAGGGAAATTATAGAAACAATACCTTTTACAATAGCACCAAGGAAAATGAAATACCTTAGAATTAATCTAACTAAAGAAGTCAAAGATCTTTTCAAGGAAAATTACAGTACTCTTAAAAAAGTGATTGTAGAGGATTTCAGAAAATGGAAAGATATTCCATGCTCCTGTAAATGAAGAACCAACATTGTGAAGATAGCCATACTCCCAAAATTGCTCTACAGATTTAATGCAATCCCTATCAAAATACCACCAACATACCTCACAGAGCTAGAGAAATCATTCCTAAAATTCATTTTGAAACAGAAAAATCCTAGAATAGGAAAGGCAATCCTGGGAAATAAAATCAAGGCAGGAGGCATTTATAATTCCTGACTTGAAATTATACTACAAGGCTACTGTGATAAAATCAGCATGGTATTGGCAACAAAATAGACCTGAGTATCAATGGAATACATTAGAAGATGATGAAGCCCCTACGAACAACTCAACCACCTTATCTTTGACAAAGAGGAAAAACATACTCACTGGAAGAAAGATAGCCTCTTTAACAAATGCTGCTGGAAAAACTGGCTCTCTACATGCCAAAAACTAAAACTTGACCCAAGTCTATCACCATGCACTAAGCTAAAGTCAAAATGGATTAAAGTTCTAAACGTTAAAACAGAGACACTAAATCTCCTGGAAGAGAAAGTATGAGGAACTCTTGAAGACATAGGGGTAGGAAAGGAGTTCAAGAACAAAAATCAAATTGCAAGGGAAACACTTGAAAGAATTAACAACTGGGACCTGCTCTTACTGAGAAGTTTTTGCACATCAAAAGAAATCACCAACAAAGTGAAAAAATAACCCACAAATTTGGAAAAAATCATGACAAATTAGTACTCACACAAGATCTGCTCTCTAAAATTTATAAACAAATAAAGACACTACGGCCCCCAAATTTAAAGGCCTAGTCCAGAAATGGTCATCTGAGATGAACACACACTTCTCAGAGGATAAAATTAATGAAGCAAATAAATATATGAAAAAATGCTCCACATCACTAACCATCTATGAAATGCAAATTGAAACAACACTGATATATTATATCATCCCAGAAAGAATGGCTATCATAAAGAAATCAACCAACAACAAATGTTGAGTGGCTTTGGGGAAAAAGGAACCCTTTTCCACTGCTGGTGGGAATGTAGACTAGTGTAAACATTATGAAATCAATGTGGAGATTCCTTAGAAAAGTTGGACTGGAAATCCCATTTAAACCAGGTAATCCTCTACTGGGAATTTTCCCGGAGAATCTGAAAACATCATATCATAGTTATATATGTGTGGCTATGTTTATAGCAGCACAGTTTGTGATAGCCAAATCTTGGAAACAACCAAGATGCCCATCCCCTGAGGAATCTATGAAAAAAATGTGGTATTTTTACACAATGGAGTATTATTCAGGTATTAAGAATGATAAACTCGAAGCCTTTATATATGAGTGGATGCCACTTGAAGATATACTCATAAGTGAAATAAACCAGACACAGATGTGTAAATATCACATAGTTTCCCTAGTGTAAGAAATCAAAAGAAGAAATTCAAATAGAAAGGTATAATAGAAGTAAAAGGAAAGCAAGAACTTGAAGACTAAGAGAGGGAAAGGAGAAGAGCTAGGAAATATGACAGTGACAAGCCATAGTCATATGTAGAAGATGGGCAAGGCAATGACCCTGAGAATCTCCAGAAGATTTTTGAATCTAGCAGTTAATTGGAAAGATTCTCACTCTGACTAACTATATATACTAACACCCGTGAACTAAGAAACTGCACTGAAGATGGCAATTTGTAACAGCAGGTTCATTCTTGGTGTGCCTGTCATTCTGGGCTTCTGAATACGGACTGCTTGTCATGACATGTCAGTTGATGCTGTGCTGTCTCTCGGGTAGATGATTGATCAGAAAGAAAGGGGTGGTGAATGAAGGCAGGAGACAGGAAAAGGAATGTTGTGGGACTGTCCTGCTTCAAGGTTGTATAAGCTTAGATTTTTGGACTTAAGTATAAACATAAGAATTATATAATTCTTTATGCCTATTTTTAAAGCATTTTCTAATTTTTAAATGTTTTTTCATCATATTCTGTAGGAACTTAAAGTTCAACATATCAATACTTGATGAAAAATACCTGTTCCATATTATGCTTAAGATGTTTGATATTCAGACAGATAGTGAGGTTAAGCTTAACAGCCTAGGTTGTATGGTAATAACAATAAACTTCTCTTCTGGGTGGTTAACAACCTAAGTTTGCATACCAAAATTAGAGAAAAAGGAGGGCTACAAGGAAAGCCAACATTTTGACCCTATCCTTCCAAGATCAATTAAGACT
>NW_004524644.1:12390055-12412122 GCF_000260255.1 Octodon degus
CCCAAAAGCTACAGCTCTTTTGCATAGGTCTTGCTTTATCTTGGTCTTAACCATCCAGCAGAAAAGTATAAAAATGAAATATAAGAAGTAAAGCCATGCTGTTATGTTGAGCTGTCTGGGACTCAGGTCAACAATTTCTGACATTGCCAGTCAAGCGGAAAATTATTATGGACTACTGGACTCTTTCAGAATACTTTGCTGAGTTCACACACCTATAATATTCAAATAACTGAATTTAACAAAAAAAGGGGATACAGATGAATGTCTATTTTGTGTCTGTGCATTCAACGTGGTTTAGGATAGATATATAGTTTCATTCTCTTAATTAATACAGGGATTTGTTCTAATAGTTTTTGTAAATAGGATATCACATCTGCATCTTGTACAGCAATTAATCACTAGGAAGAATGTATGCAATGTATTAATTATGGAAACTGTCCTACCAATTTTTTTTTTTGGTGGATTGAAATCAGGCCCTTGTGCTTGCCAGAGAAGCATTTATTCCACTGAGCCATCTCCCCAGCCCCTGTCCTACAAATTATTTTGAAACTGTCTCATTGCTATTTGTTTCTCAATAAAATTATGGGAGAAAAAATGACACAAATTATTTAGCCATATTATTTTGATAAACACACACAAGAGAAGGTATTGATGGGGAACGTTGCAATTACCTGCAAATACCAATGAAAAAGGGAAGTGGTTCAGTGAAAAAATTGTACAGTAGAGCTTTATCTAGAAGGCGGCATATTTAAGTGTGAGAGGATTTGACTGGGAACCATCCAGTGTGGTGCTATCACGTATGGTATTCCAGTTCATTTTCGAAGCCAGTGTGCCTCTCCCGAGCCTGAGCATGAAGTTCCCCACTGGATACCTTCATGAAGATGAACTTCTCATGAAGTAAGCAGTAGTTTCAAACATAGATTTATTCACATTGCTCTCATTTTTCCCTTTAGCTTGTGCATTTACACATTTGATATAAAATCCAATGAAAACTATCTCCAAATGAACAAAAATCATCGATGATACCAATGTTGAAGGTGTGATTCCACTGTGAGATATGACCCAGCTCATACAAAGTCAGCAAGATTGACCAGAAGTATAATATCACACTTCCTGTTTTCTAGTGGTCATTTATGGGACCCCAAGTTATTTTGTGTATTGGAATTCTCTTTCCAAGGTGAAAAAGTGGGTGATAGGCCTGTGCAAGACTTGACCTACACACATGAAGCTTTAGAGAAGATATATACTGGGAAAAGTTGAATTACTTTTCCTATGTGTTTCATGCAAAATACAAGACTTAAGCAACAGTAGCTGTTCTGTATCTCTGCTTGGAATTTGCTCTTCCACCAATTAAAACTTGATAATGTGACTGTCTGAAGGTGGCAATGCTCTTAAAGAATAGTGTTAAATTACAAGAGGTTTACTACAAATCATGATAAGTGTGCTTCAATGTGGTATAAAACCAGATTTGGTTATCTAAAATATTGAGTTCCTCTACTGTAGTAGGGATTCTAATGTCTACACATAGCCACATCCCAAACACTGGAAACTTTAATTATGCTAGGTTACATTGCCAAAAGAATTAGCATAGATGGCATTAAAGTTGTCAGGTGACTTTAAAAGCTTATACTAGATTATCTAGGATTATTTTAGTGTGTTCCTGTGGGTCCAAGGTACAGATGACACCCACTGAAGTACAAGAGGAACAGATGAGTGATAATGATATGATAAGTATGCTGTCCCAAGCCCTCTTTGTCCTTAAACCACTCAATTTGTAGCCCAGTATATTAATAATGTCAATATAGATCAGTAATAGCCACTTTGATAATACCAAAAAGATCATGCATTTCTTATACACATAACATAAGCCTTTTATAACCTATAGCATCCAAACCTGGTCAAAATAGGAGCGAATTATATATGAACTAGAAAAATGGGAAATCTCAAATATAATAAATGTCTTAAATAAAAATGTCAGTCTACATATCAATTGGTACATAATCTCTAAACACTTCTTAAAATTTTAACTTCAACATTAGAATGTGTGAATTTGATTCTTGCCTGCCCTGTCCATAAGAATGACTACTAAGATAATATTGTGAGGACACTTCAGGTCAAATCACTCTATTCTTTTTCTAGAATGGTTTTAATAAATATTATTTTATTCCAATCTTACCAGGACAAATTGTTATAGGGAAAAATATGTAATTGCAGTATGGGAAGAAGTATGAAAAGTCTTCTTAAAGAACAGAGAATTCCTTTGAATACCTAAGTAAAATTTTTAAAGGGATATACACCATTTGATTCAGAGTTCATCATAGAATAAAAGGTCTTCAGAAAGAAAATCACTATCCCAGCCCCAAATATATCACATACTGAGAGTCACTCAGAACCATATTTCATAAACAAAAACCCTTAGTATTTAAGTCTCACTAACTCCTCTTTCCTTGTTGGATTTTGATATATTGTCATATTTGCTTCACTGTGTGAAATAAGTATATAGCTGTCCAAGATGCTACAAAGTGAAAATGTCTAATAATTACTTAGTGATTTGCTGAACACTTAGTTTCACATAATCAATTCATGGACAGGTATTCTGAAGACTGCTTTTTTTCACATTTATAAAAGGAGAGAATTCCGTGTTGCTTCTGCTAGTGGTTTTCATGTCTTCATTCTGATTTAGGGACATGAATTCTTCTACACATTAGCAGAGACTTCTTGTATGCGGCATTACGATAGATGACGAAGAGATCTCCTGGGATTCTGAGTCTTGCAGCTTCTAATAATAGATGACAGATTAAGAATAATTGACAGTGTCATTGTAGAGTGTTTACAATAACAGAAGGTATCTCGACAGACAGCTGGAGGAGAAACAGGTACTGACAAGAAAGTAAATTCTTTCGTAGGCTTTAGGCTTCAAATTTGACTTCAATAAGCTTCTCCAGATAGAGAAAAATGTTCCATAGTTTTCTTATTTGACTTCTGCCTCCCTATTTTCTCATTTTGCAGGCCTCATCATGCCCTTTAGCAAGCTTGAGTCAGCCAGATGCTTTCTACTTGGAATATCTCTAAGCTAAATCAGTAACTGAGTATGTAGTGTAATTATCACAACCTTATAAAGGATGAAATTACTAGTGTCACATACGATACTTTTAACTAAACCATTCAATCCTACCATCTTTATTCTTAACCATTATTATGCAACGGGCTTTCAAAAGGTATTTTTCCAATGATCAAACTTTATGATTACTTGCATGTTAATTAGCTTAACTCCATTCACTGGCTTTCAAACAGAGTGATGCAAAAATGGACGCAAAGCCATAACAGGAAAGGGGAGAGTTGACCGTCATAAAACTGCAGTTCATATCCAGGGGAAACATACTATGAAAACATCATAAAGACATTTTGCAAGAATTTTATTTATTTAAGTCTATTTTTGGAATGAAAACAGCAGATTGTGTGTTAGAATTACTGAGTGTTAGAGTATTCTCAGTTTCCATAGCTATGTAAAGTTAAAATTTGTAGCTTAAATCTGTTTCATCTTTATCTTAAGATTTAAGGAAAATATGTGAAAAAATTAAGTGTAGACGTTATATCAGTGTACTGAATTTGGTCAGCCCTCCACTAGTATTTATTTTTCTCATTTCTATAATATGCAATTTTTCTTTTTATATATATGGGGGTTAGTTGTCAATAAAAGTGGTAAAATAGTCTCAGATCTTAGAACTTCTGAATAAACTGTGCTGCTTCTTTTTCTACCTTGCTTCAACCTAGGGTATTTAAGAGATCTGAAAGAGTTTGGTTACATATACTATTTAGTGATACTATATTAGTACTATAACTACATAAATGAATCCAGGAACAGGAAATAATTATGCTAAAATAGTTGAAGTTTTTTATTATATAACTTAGAATTAAATCTATTCATGCAGGAATTTCAAATTATTCTTCATATAACTACAGAGTAACAAAGTTATCTGTATTGAAAATATATGTTCTTAAAATGCTTTTTCAACACATTTACCAAAGTTGCAGTAGGACATATAGTTAACAACTTAGATGTGCTTTTTATGCATTTTAATTTTCTAACCTGTGAAATAATGATCCCCAAACAAAGAAATATATTTTGAGTGACTGTATATCTCAAAAATACATTTTCGAATATATTCTAGAAGATGACAATTATAAATATGGACACATTCGATCTGCCTCCCTAATGCATGGCAGTGAATTTCTCTCTATATCACTTGTCGGCATCGGATGGTTTCCAGGTTTTCTGTTCTTCCTGGCACTAGGGTGTAGGAGGAATACTTTTGTTTTGTGCACACGGCTTGAGGAGTTCCTGTTTCCCAGTCCTTTTCAACTGATGTGCATCATGCATGTGGTCAGCAGACCCTTCTGCTCTCTCTGCTGTGGCTTCACATCAGCGACCTTGATGGTGCCACCGTGTTAAGACTGACCTGGACTTCCGGCTGCAAGCAGTTGAGTGCCACCTTCCTGTTCCTACACTAAGCACCACCCCTGATTTTATTTTATCTTGAAACTCACAGCCTCACACTTGCTGTGCCACTGAGCTCTATGTCTGACCTAACCCAAATTATGGAGAATGAATTTCCTTTCTTTGTTGTTGTATTCAGCAAAAGGATAAAAGGATGTCATGATTTCTTCTAATTTTTCATAGATGCTTTAACAAGAACATGCACCAAAACAAAAATGAAAAAATAAATTCATTCTTAAATCAACCTTTTGCTTTTACCCTCTTTTCCTCCCTCCCTGTCTCCTTCCCTGTTTCTCAACCCTTCTCCACCCTCTTCTCCCTCTCTCTGTCCCATCCTCCCTCCTTTGCTGTCTCCCTCCATACCTCTCTCCTCCTTCCTGTCAGCCTCAGCTTCTGTTTCTCTTTCGCCCTTCCTCTCACTTTCTGCATGTTGTTTTATGTCTAGCCTGACTGTACTCAGATCTTGTAATGAAATGACACACAATGAACCAATACATATGCTTTCAGTTTTTTTTTTTTAATTTGATTTGATTTGATTTTAAAGACTAAAAACAAAAAAAGAGAAATAGAGTAACATAAAACAATGCACATTATATAGATTTTAAAATCAGAGTAGCAAATTAACAATTGTTATATTAATTATTTTTCTCTTCAGACCTCTTGAGCAGATTAACAGATACAGGTATGTGAGATTCTATACATAACTGAACACTAATGCTTGTTTTCAATAATCCTTAACATTTTTCTTGTTCTTTTTACTTTGTAAAATTTCTTTTAAAGAGAATATAATCATAATTGATAAGACATTAGAAGTGGTGACATTTTTAAACAATGGCGTATTACTCAGCTATAGAGAATGACAAGCTAGAGGCTTTTATAAGCTAACGGATGCAATTAGAGACTACACTCATAAGTGAAATAAATAAGACCCATATCTGTACATATTGTGTTGTCTCCTTACAATGGAACCTAAAAGAGTAAATGAAATCTGAAAGGTAAAATAGATATAGTAAAATAATAGTTTTTAAATTCAGTCTCTTGCTCAAAATCTGTCACCCATGAGAAGCCTCCAAAGCCTACCAATCTCCGAATGTCACACCCAGATATACAAAGTAAATTTTAATGTCTTCATGCCTTCAACAAAGCAAGGGAACTCTGCAAAACCTGTTATTTTATAAATGCATAGGAAAAGAACATTTAATCTTCCCTGATAGATGAATCTAATCCTTATCTCTGCCTTAACTTGTGTAATGTGTTATGGAAATGAACATTATCTGAATTTATGTGCCTGTTCCATCCCAAAATATGCAAAAAAACTATTACAAGTTTGGAAGCTAATTTAATTTTTATGCTAGTTTTCTTAAAAGTAAAGCTCATCCATCCCTAATGGTAACCCTAATTTCATGCAGAGTGGGAATGAAATGTGCACATCTCGTGTGGAAATAATCATTTGCAGGAATGAAATCAAATTAAAAGAAAAATATTTAAATAACTACTCATGAGGGGTAATCCTTTAATGCATTAACCAGCTGGCAATTACTCAGGAAACACTAAATTCTACAGGTTTAAAGAGAATTTCCTAAATGACAGTATACTTTACTGTCATTTTCATTCTAGATTTTAATATACAGAATTCTACTTTAAAATGTACAAAGTAACACCTATGTCTAGTGGCCTAAGTATCACACATGAAAATAGGTTTTTTCAAATTATCAAAGATTGAGATGCTTCTAAGTGGCCAGGTACAGTAAATTGTTAAGGAGACATGATAATGCATTTAGTTCTTAGGAATATAATAATGCCAATCATATTAACATGTAAAAAAATACTCAGAATCTTTCAGGAACAACTTGAAGTCACAGTTCATTGAAAGGCCAGTTTAAGTTATTGAATTTCACATTTCCAAAAACTCTTGACATTTATGTATTGCCACAGTGGCAGAAAAGTGAATATTTCCAACGGAAAAGAGTGCATTCTGTGATGCACTGAGTGTTATAAAGAACAGTCAGTTTGCAATTGTAGATTAAATCAATAACTGCATTACCATGTAAGAGATTTCCATGACAGAAACTCAATAATCACTTGTGTAACCTGCATTGCACACTGTGGAATTGTACAAACTTTTCTAACATGTCTACCATGGTGAGTAAGTTAGGTACATATCTATTCATCTTGTATTTATGAAAAATAATTCCAGTAAGGATTTCTTCCCCATTTCTATTTCTGCATGCACACATATATTTATATATGTTCAAGTGTGTACATATTGAGTACATATTGAATATGTATATTTATATCAAATTTATGCTATATTTAGATGTTCAATATGTATTCTCACGTGTTCTTGAGAATATGTACCTGGGAGACTTTTAATGAGCAAAATTCCAATAGGGCTTATTTTCATTAAAAATATTCAAAAATAGCTCATATGTTTTTGTAACTTAAAGATCACTAGATATTTAAAAAAGCATTAATTTTATATTAATAAGTAACTGAGAAAAGCTCAAGGAGAAAATGATTTTAGCTGAACTTTACACCCTGTGTGAATCCCCAGGAAGCTAGCTTTCTGTTTAAGTTGTCCTTATCTTCTATAAACGCACGTCAGCTCCAGAGTGAGCTTCTGTATTTATTTTCTCATGTGGTCCTTACCAAAATCCTGTAAGGAAATTAGGAAGTTATTCTCGTATCTCCTTTACTCGAGCACCTAGCGGGTCAAAGGGCTCGCAAGCGGAGGGCTCCTCCTCAAGGCGGCTGCTCTCCTCGGAGGGAGCGTGGCTTCCACAGACAGGCTGTTGCATAGAGAATAAATACACGAATGGGACCTGACAGGTGAAGAGAAGCAAGCATTTCTATCTTGTACTGGGTTAAATTAAAATGTTCTGTGACTGCAAAGGAGAAGCCAGAAGGATATTTTTAAAAGTGACAAACAAAAGATTTTGATCCGGACATCTTGCTCTCGAAGCACACAACAGAGGTGCTTCCACATACTTCGGCTAATACATTTCAGTTTATATTATTTTTAGTGTAACTTTAGTATGCAGCAGATATGAGACCATTTTGATAGAAATAAATCTTTTTATTTTAAAGAGAATAGCAATATAATACATTTTAGAAATGACACATAATTTTAAAAAAGTGATAGAACCCCATGAAAATTTAAATTTGGAGATTTTTCTTAACATTAATATCTGATTGATTTCCCTATTTTAGTTTTATTTAAAACAAAATAGCATTTCAAGTACAAGGTGAAGGTATTAGCAGTAATTTTAACAACTCATTTGCATTTCTTTTGTGTGTGTGGCCAGCTCAGCTGGTGCAGGGATCCAACCATGGTCCCTGTGCTTGCCTAAGCTTGCCTAAGCAGGCACCTTAGACCGCTGAGCTAGCTCACAGGCCTGCAGCATTTGCAATTTTTTTAAATTGTAAAATCTACACATCCAAAAGGAAAATGTTAGAACATGTTTCGTTCTTCATGAGTCTATATTAAGCGTGTACTTCTATTCCTTAGAAAAATTGCACTGAACTATGAGACTGTGTGTCTGACATAGCCAGCCTAAAGTACATGATAGTCAATAAGTATTCTAATGATGTTATAGAAAGAAAGAGCCATTCATAGATTATATCCATTGATTATAGGACATATGCAAGGTGATATTCAAAAGAAAACAAAGCATTACTACGTAATTAGTTTCAGGTAAACAATTCATGCTAAAAACTTAAAATATATGCAGAGAAAGAGACAAAAGCTGTATTCTAAGTTATCATACGGGAAGAAACCATTAACCGAACAACACAAGTGTATTTATGGCATCCAAGGCAATATTGCAGTGGAATATAACTCATTTCCGTGTGTGTGTGTGTGTGTGTGTGTGTGTGTGTGTGTGTGTGTGTTATTCATGGTGATACTGGTAACCTCAGAGAGGTTAATATATTTAGATGTTAAAACTTGTATCAAATTGCTATAAAAGAAAAAAATATCAAATCTATGAAAAAATATTTTAGAACTGGAAGAATTTTGAATGCATACGGTGAAATGCATTTATCGGTCAAGGGCACTACCAAACACACAATCTGAGAGAATTAACCACTCTTAATTACATAGCTTTTGAGTGAAAGATGATTTAAGCACCAGGTGGAATAATGTCAACCATTATCTTTTCATGCCCTTCAAGCAAAATATGATATTTAAATGGTATAAGTGCTGGTAACATAATTTTTGTGCTTTCTATCCTGTAATAATAATACAAAAATCAATACCTTTCAGATTGAGGAGCCCTCATCTTAAAATTTCATCACCCATTAATCATTAATGTTTACTTGTCAGTTCACACTAATATTTTGCCTTTGATCTTTGTCATTTTCCCTCGTGTCTGCCCCTGTACACTCAGTGGCACATGCAGCCACCCGGCTGATCACCTCTTTGTTTTTTTCTGCTTCTTCTCATAGTCTCATTGTCCTCCATGACCTTGTTCACTGGAGATTTCTGTTGCAAAGCCTAGAGTTCTACCCACACTCTCTTCTGGGAATATGGTTTACTTACATTAAATGGGTATGGCAGAAAGACACGCAAGTGTATTTACTATGTTGTGAATACAAAATAAATCATAATAGATCATAATTTGCAAAAGAAAATTTGTAAATAATATAGTTTATCACTTTACCACAAAATGTTTTGTAACTGTGAATTGCCACTTTGTCCATTACTGTAAATATTATTTTGAATCATTTATCATAAGATTATGAATAAGTACAGAGTGCTAATCACTTATAAATAAAAATCTCAAAATTATCTACATGTGCAAAATGGAAGACATTAGAATTTGTACAAATCTGAGTCTTTCAGAAGTAAATACTGGGCTGGGGAATTAGCTCAGTAGAATAAGTGCTTGCCTGGCATGTGCAAGGGCCTGAATTCAATCCCCAGTTCTGCAAAAAAAAAAAAAAAAAGTAAATACTGATAAATTTCCATGACCTATTAAGCTTAGATGTTATATTTTGATTTAGAAATATTACTATATCAACTTTTTAACCCAATTATTCAGTGTAATTTCTAATTGATTGTAATTTCTAATTGATTGATCAGTCACTTTAGGGAAATTATTACTTCAAAGTTTATCACTGTCTTCAATGCTTTTTAGAACTCACACAGAAAAAGCTGCACAGAATTTTCAAGGATTCCTTCTGAATTATTCATTATGGCAGAAATCCATTTCTATGCCAGATTCTATTCATTTTTATTCATCTTACACAACGTTTTTTTTTTTTTTTTTTTTTTTGAGGAACCAGGGATTGAACTCAGGGCCTTGTGCTTGCCAGGGAAGCGCTTATTCCACTGAGCCATCTCCCCGGCCCCATTTTTATTCATTTTAGTGAGCCAAAATGAAAATAGTAGTGAAACAGATTCTAAACAGGTTAGTAGGACAGTTACAGTATTATATACTGTTCTCTTTGTACTACTCAGAATACAAGATGCAGACATAATATCCTATCTAAACAATATTGGTACAAACCTTTCTCCTCAACGAACTAAGAGAAAGTCGCTGTATTATCTATTCTAACTAACTTGTATATACATTTTTTTTTTCACAATAAAACAGCTCAAGTCAACAACTTCGGATGACTGCCAAATGTGCTAATGCCTCACTGCTATTAAGGACTATTGGACTTCATTGGATTATTCTGCTAAATTCAAGTACCTACAATCTTTGGTCTGGTATCAGGTATGTAAAGGTCCTTTAAGGACTTGTCCAAATACAGTTTCTTTAACTGCAGTGGAATACCCATCTCTGACAAAACATAACAAAAAAGGAGGATATACAGATATTATTCTTGACATACATCCTTAAAATGTACATCCTGCTTAATCTTTATCTGTTAGTTTTTGTTCATAAATTAAATAGAAGATGAAACTGTATATATCTCTTCCCTAAAAAGGGATAAACTTCAGTCATTTGTAGGAAAAGGGATGGACTTTGAGACCTTTGTTAAGTGGAATAAATCACAATCACTACTTTAAATATCACAGTTTCTCCTGGATTAGAAACCCAAAATTTAAGGGCCATGGAGATGGCTCAGTGGATTAAGTGCTTCCCTGGCAAGCGTAAGGGCCTGAGTTCAATCCCTGGTTCTGCCAAAAAAAAAAAAAAAAAAAAAAGAAAGAAACCCAAAATGTACATGAACAGCAAAGTCAGAGATGGAAAATAGGACACAGGGAGGTAGATCTTTTGCAAACATGAGGCAACTGAGAGAAACAGAGTGTGGAGGAAAGGGAGGGGAAAGGTTAGAGCAAGTGAGGTGAGAGGTGGGGGCACCGGGGAAGGACCCTCCCCGCGGGGAGATGATGCTGTGGACTGCAAACAGGTACTAACAAAAATGAAAATTAAATTGTTTTCAATTAAGTCTGAAAAAGGAAAGAAACAATTTTTTGTTATTTACTTATGTATTTGTTTGTTTTGTATTTACAGAACTACTATTAGGAACACTAATAATGGGTTGTGATATTTAGCAGTTGACAAACTTTTTTAGCTAATGAGTTTGTATTTTAGACAGTAAGAGCAAACATACCTGTGCAGCCAAGGAGATATTAAATTGGGCATCTGCATTTAAGTTAGCCCCCCTAAGTTCTGTCTTATCCCCTCCCCTTGATGTCCTCCAGCCAGACTCATTCACCCGGTTACCTGTTGCCCCCTTTGTAGATCAAGAGTGCAAAAGAGAGAACACTCTCATAGATCTGGGCTCAGCAAAGCGTCTCAGCTTACTGGGTCTGGATCTACCAACTCTGAACTTGTCCAGATGTGCCTGGCTTCAGTTTGGCTGCAGCACTCAGCCTTTTCGTGCTGCAGCTCCAGCAGAGGACCTGCTGTGCCACTCTGGCAAGATGTTCAGCTCCTCGGTTAGCTGGGTGGGTCTGGCTCCTAGGCTCTCGTCAGGGAGTTCTGCTGCAAGGTTCCACAGGAGGTCTGGTGCAGGGCTGGAGTCTGGCTGGAGAGGGGTCTTGGGCATGGTGAGCAGGTGGACGTTTCCCCCTCTTTGTTTCTTATAGAGTCTTGCTACGCAGCTCAGACTCTGTAGTGATTGTCATGTCTCAGCCTCCCCAGTGCTGGGATTATAGGTGTGCACCACCACACCCAGTTTGGAGGAGACAACCTTTAAAGATTGTAATTATTTAGTGTCTGTTCTTAAAGCTCTGTGTAACAACAAATTACAAAAACCTCCACAGCTCAGTTACTATGCTGTTCTAAGTAACAGTGAGTGGAGCCTAGGTTCAAATTTTATTTTTTCCCCATTGCCACCATGAATTCATTGAATTTTGAAAATCTCTAGATATATATTTTTTGTTCTTATTAAAACAATATCAGTTAGATTATCTAATCTCATCTGCTGCTTTATATTCAAAAGAATCTCTTTCAAAATTTGAAAGTGGATACTATAAAATCATTCTGATCTTTTGAATTATAGTTATTGTATGCAAAGATCAATGAACCTTATTGAAAATGCTTCTTCCTATCACCCTACTTCTTTTACATCCTCTAAACATTCTGCAAAGCCCACAGACACTGACAGGATAACAAAATGCAATGAGAGTTTCTAGTTAGAGCTGCTGTGTACAGAGTTGCAATCTATTACACACCTGAGAGTCATGAAAAGGATGAAACAGCATTGCCCTGCCAGCCCCAATAATTATGCAATAAAAAGCAACGTTGTTTTAGCACAGAACATGATGCAATGCAATTAATTTTCTTAGAAGTTAAATTGAAAGTGCATAGGAATCATTAAGGATGTAGTTGAACTCGATTTCCAAAATATATCACTGTACTTATTGGAAATGTCTGCTAAAACGAAGCACATTTTCTATATGTTCTTCCCTTAAATTATTAAGAACCACAGAAAAATCTATATTTTCACTGAAAATATAATATTCAAGTCCTTTCATTAGATGTACATATTTTTCCACATTAGTAATATCTTTCATCTCTCTCTCTTGTAATGACTCAGACCTCCATAAATATTTTATAAGAAAACAGAAAAACATGATTCTTTAGTGCTGTAATATTAAATCATAATGAATTTTGGAATTTACTGATACATGTAGACACTGTTCTGATGTTGTTAGACTACAATTTCTGAGTTTTGTGTTTATGTTACTTTCAGATATTTGGGTGGAATAAGTTTATTGTCTGGAAGAATATTGCTGCTTCTACTTTTTCCTACGAGTGAAAAGACTCTCAGTATTTCATGTTAGGCCACTTTATAAACTTTACTGAATATTTTCAGAAACCTATGGTCTAACTTTGTAATTCCTATTACTAAGAACGCCTCTGAAAATTATTTTTTTAATGTGCCAGATTATTATTGAATGTTTGTCATCAAGAATGGGCAGTTGCAGTATAGGAATAAAATGATTTCAAATTGAGAACTATGTGTCATTGTGTCAAGTTTTAGTGGTCAGATCATTCCAGAAGGAAGAGGCTCAAGGACTCCAAGGGAATGAGTGGGTGAGGTCTCCCCAAACTGCCCCGACAGCTCACGCTGTCCTCAGCTCCTCTTCCTCCTTACACTTTTAAACATCTGTGCCATTTCTAAAACATTGCTCACCAAGAACCAAATTCCTCTTACGTCATGTCACAGAATGATATACTTCTGACTTACCTAAGTGATTCCCGCAAAGGCAAAGCAAAGCCCCCGACTCTCACCAACATGCACTGTAGTATTTTTTCTTATGCATTTATTTATTTACAGTGAAGATTAAGTTTTCTTTCTGTGAATAATTCTGCAACTTCTTGGAGAATGCTATTTAAATTCCAAGAAAGGTTCTAAACCTCTTTTCTTTTCTGATTTTCCAAACCTGGTCAGTATAGTGCTTGCATCAAAACTCATTCACTGGTTTTACATTGTGATAATTGTACCCTTCAAGCACAGTGAGACAGAACACTCTCTTACTGAAATTTATGCTTATATTTTTCTCAAAGTAATTTAACACTGTTACAGAATACAGTATGGTAGATTGTGCTGACAGCAAAATATATTTGGTTCAAATGAAAAAAAATTAACGTTTATCTTTATATCAACATAGGTATCATCAAAATTTCACTCGTATAAATAATCCTTTGTTGAAATATAACTAGATTAATTGTGAAATATAATTGATTTTTCCACTGCTGAATACGTTACATGTGAAAACTTACATTAAAATACCAAAGGTGAAGGTAATGTTTCTAATATATTGACAGCACATCTATGAACTGCTCGTTTTTTTCCAAAACTGGATACTTCTGCCTTTTACAAGTATATGTGCAGATTTTTATTTAGAACTTTGACTACAAATCCCAAACACCTCCGCAGTGTCATGCTTTTCCAGCTGACCCACTAGGTGTTTCCTCAGAAGTTCCCTGCGGGGAAGCTCTGGACCGTGGCACTAGGCCTCGGTTCTTGCATCAAGAGCTGCCTGCTTGCTGACAGTTTACCTTTATGTGACCCTTTCAGTTCAACATTCACCTAAAGGTGACATGCTGGCCTGTTCAGATTCCAGAACAAGCTGATTTCAGAGAAAAATGGTGATTCATTAAAAAAATTCACATAGGCCAGTAATTAATTCTGTTTTTAACCAGACAGATATGCAAGTGCTGGGACATCTCCCTCTGTGGAAAAGTCCCAATTGAAGTCATTCTAGTGACGGCAAATTGCAAAAATCAAAACAGAAACACCCATAACATGATAGAATTCCTGATACAGGTTAATATATTTCAAAAAGATAATCAATAATATCTCCAAACTAAGGAAAGAAAGGGTGTGGAACTTTTATTTTTATCATAAGTCTATATATGCTAGCACATAGTCTACTGTAATACTCAGTGAGTGTCCTATATTACTTTTTCAGACGATTAAAATAAATTGAAGAGTGGTGCTTAGCTCTGAGTCCAATTTCCATTGATGTAAGAAATGCATGTGTGTGTCTACGGACAGCATCTGAACTTTTACTTTTAAAATACAACAGACAATTTTAGACAAACACTGAGATTTTGTTCTTCATCTACTAAGATAAGGAATTTAAGATTTTTAATTATTAAATAAAAATACACGAAAAGGCTTCACACCTGCAATAGCTCATTATGATGATACAATGCCGGGATTGAAATTTACTTACCTCAAACTGGCAATCTTTAGAATTTCCTAACATATGGGTTTCACTCCTTACTAAAAGGGTTTGTTTGTTTTGGTCCATCCAAATGATTAAAGCACTCAGAAGACAAATTCTAAGAAACTATGGATCAACATCTTGCTGGTTCTGAAGGATCAGCGTTGAAATTCTGCTATCATTGCTGTGTGTGAATTCATGCATGACATGCTCTTGCCAAAAGATAGACAATGCCTATAAGCAAATGTTATACAACAAAGATACTAGGAAAATTTCATGTTGAAAAATTCATTATGGGGGCCAGGGAGATGGCTCAGTAGAATAAGCACTTGCCTGGCAAGCACAAGGGCCTGTGTATAATCCCTGGCTCTGAAAAAAAAAAAATCATTATATCTCTTTGTAGATCTGAATTCCATTTCTACATTATACAGGCAAATTACTTTGTTATATCTAATTGGGTAGTATATTTTAGAACAGAAAGAAATGAAGAAGTAAAATATATTAACAAGAAAAAGAATCATTATTTCTTTTCAACGCCTTTTATAAATTATACTTAAAAATAGTTATTCCACAATAAGGTTTATAAAATATTTTATTTGACAAAAAATTGAAAACTTTTCTACCTAACTGTTGAATTCTTATTTTCCATCCAGTTTTACTAGAGATGTAATATTCATTTTGATCCTAAAATTGCAAGAAGATTTAGAGAGAGCAGAGTTGCCATAAAAATATCAAAGGATTGAAACTGTTTCATTTTAACTAAAAAATTTTGGCTTAGAATAATTATAAATTTACACATAGCTGATTAATGCTTATTGGTCCCTTGTCCTCTTTTCCCAATTATCCTTCCATATAACACTTTTTTTGGTGTGGTAACAGGGATTGAACTCAGGACCCTGCACTTGCCAAGCAGGTGCTTATGCTACTAAGCTACCTCCCTGGCCCTATAGTAACACTTTAAAACACTTATTATCTCCGTGTGGTGTCACATACCTGTAGTTCCAGCACTTGGGAGACTAAGCCAGGAGTATTTTTGAGGGTTCAGTACCAGCCCAGGCTACAAAGTGAACTCAAGGCCAGCCTGAGCTGTACAGTGAGACGCTGTCTCAAAAAGATTTTTTTTTTTTTTTTTTCGGAACCGGTGATTGAACTCAGGCCCTGGTGCTTGCCAGGCAAGCGCTTATTCTACTGAGCCATCTCTCCGGCCCCTCAAAAAGATTTTTAAAAATATGTATATATTAAAATACCACTATTGGGATATTGCATATTGTAAAATAGCTGTCACACAGAACTATCATCACAAAGATAAGTCATGTTAGGCACATCCCTTCTGATTTTTTGTTTTCATGTGCAAACACAGAGTAGGACAATTTGATATTTCACCACTATTTTTATAATGTAATTTTTATGGTAATATTTATGTAAATGTATGGGGCACAAAGTGACAATTTAGCACATGCATAGTATGTATCATGTAGAAAGAATGGAAAGGGAATTTAAAATTTCTATTTCCACATTTTCCAATTTTTAGTAAAAAGTACACACACATCCGAGATCTAGTAAGATATGTCAGGGGTTGGGGAGATAGCTCAGGGCCATACGTGCCTGCCTGGCAAGCACAAGGTCCTGAGCTCAATCCCCAGTTCCAAAAAAAAAAAAAAAAGCTATGTCAGCACAAGAGTATGGTATGCACACACTAGTAGTACTAGTGTTGCTAGCATTTCCATTTCCTCATCTGTGCTTCGTATTCGCAGGCTTTGCACTCCCTCCTGTAGACATTCATGAACTACACAAGAGGTTACTTGGATGAGAGTTGACTCACTGCTCTGTGCGAAGGATCTTTTACTTCCGTGTCCACCCACTGGTCCACTCCCATCTCCATCTTTCGCCATCTTTCTCAATCTCAACTGATCTTAGATTACCATTAATTTTTAATGCTCACAAATGTAGTTATATTTACTGCATTTGAATTATTTCAGTGTTTTCATATTTTGGTATGTATCCTAATTGCCATTAAATAATTTTGTTTCCTGAACATTTTCTTATTCTTTATATTAATTTATACCTAACAATGTATTGTTTCCATATGTGCAGATAGAGAAATAGTAACATTTAGCAGCTTCTTGCTTTAGTTCTTTCAACTGTGTCACTTTTTATTTTTAAATTATTTTATTTTATTTTATATGTATTTAGTGCATTTAAAATAAAATGTACTACAGGTTCTCACTACACAGATCAGACTCATAGTGATTCTCTTGTTTTTGGACTCCTGAATGCTGGGATTACAGGCGTGCATCCTCACTCGGGTTCAATCGCCATCTCAGCGCGCCCCGGGAATGGGCCGGCACGCCACTCTGGGGATAGAACCCTGGTCCCTACACCTGCCTAAGCAGGTGCTTTAGTCGCTGAGCTTGCTCACCGGCCCCTTGAGTCACTTTTGAACAGTGTTGAATTTTGCTAATTTGATTGGAGGACACAAGCTGTCCTATCCATTAGTATTTTGCCCATTGATTTCTCTCTTATAATGATCAAAAATATTTTAGGGAGAAAATTATAAAACTCAAAAAAGGAATCACATCTAATTCAAAAGTACAAGGGCAGAGTGTTTGTTTGATGTTATTATTTATAATAAAACGATCTGGATAGGTCTAGTGGGTAATGTTTAACTACAGGAAATATATTAAGAGAAAAAAAACTCAAAGCATTTACATTTAAGTGGATTTTCTCCATAATGACACTAAAATGTATTCAATAAAATTAGCTCCTTTGGTTTTAACCCTCAATAGCAGATATAACACTCAGGTTTAGTGTACTGATATATCTATGCCTAGAAATATGTTTTATTTTTCATTTTTATGATAACTCAGGTACAAGTTTATTAATAAAATATCTGAAAATTTCAAAAAAATGCTCTGATAAATATAGAAAATATTTTAATTTTCAATATATATTTACTCTACCACTTTAAAAGCTCTAGATAAGCAAATAACTATTCCTTAAAACAGAAATAAAAAGTAAGCTGAAATAGCAACAATAACTTTGCATCTTGAGCAACAGAAAAAGAATGAAAAATACACACTGAAAACCACGCAGAATTTCTTTTTTTTTTTTTCTTTAATTTTCATCTTTTTTTCCCACTAGGATTAGAACTCAGGACCTTGCACTCGCCAGGCAGGCACTGTGCCCCTGAGCCACATCCCAGCCCCAAACCACACAGAATTCATTACGTATTCTTGTCAATGAAACCTGAGAATCTTAACATGTGATTTTGATGTCAGGTGCATTTCACAATGATAAATGTTACTTGTGTCTAGTAGAATCGTATTTGTGTCAAGTATGTGATTTAGAAAAATGTTCATGTTTTCTAAAAGAGCAATAGCAAGTAAAGAAATGCCTGGGATTATATGCTCTAATTTTGGACACAGAAACCAAGCCCTTCCTAATTTGTACCCTAGGAATTAGTCTGAGTTCTGGGATACGCTTCTACTTTCTGGGCACAAAGTTTCTAGTAAAGGAAAACACCACTAACTCCCGGCACACAGCAGTTCCGCCCACCTGGAAAGGTTATGCGGGCTTCTGAGCACAATTTATAGTGAATATTTACCGAGATAATTAAGGAGCATCTAATTTACCTATCCTCATAAAAACATAAATGACAGAGGCAAAATGAACCTTTAATGCCTCCAATGCAAATCTTCAATTTTCTAAACATATTGAACTACATTTTGAGAACAGTAAACTGTTGAAATCTGCATTAGCGCACTGCACCTTTAACCATTTAGCCATCCTGTGATTATTCTAGAGATAAAAAAAAAGTCCTGCATAATTTAGGAAGCATTTTTGGGTTGTGTTATTTTCAAACTTTCTTATTATAATTTAGTTAGAAAATTATTGGAGCATGTCAAGCATATTGAAGTATTATTTAGGGCCCTGAGCATTTTGGAAAACAAAAAGAAATGACTTTTGGCAACGAAGAAGCTTAGAAATGTATCAGTTTCTAAATAGCAATTACAGTATCAGCACTTTCCACAATTGACTGACAGAGAAGTAGTTAGTCACTTTTTAATATTATCATATTATTTTAATTTAGTAAATGAAAATAAATCACAGAAAGAGCTCGCCAGCATACCTGTGTGCATACCTCTACTTACGTGAGACTTTAGGGTTCTTTCCCAGCATCTGAGGGTGGCGCTGGGCGGTGAGCTCGAGCGCTGATATGCTTCACTTTCAGCAGATTAAATGTTTTTTCAACATTTCTCAGGTTCTAGTTTTTCAAACAGCTCACTCCCCCAAGGCGCATTCCCTGTCAAAAGCAGAGTGTCTGCTCCTAGGGTCCCATAAGCCTTGCAGAGCCGGTGCTTACACTGCGGTCTGAGAAAATATCCTTCATTTTTTGGTTTCCTGGAGGAAAAATTATACTTCAGGAGATATAAGAATGACAAATGAAAACACTTCTCGTGTGACGCACTCTTCATATCGGTTTGTAGCTCCCCCGACGTGCGTGACCCATACACCACCAAGGAGCAGAAAGAGCTGATGCGTTGTTTGTAATGACAGGACCTGATAAATTTTAGGAACTAGTTAACATGTTTTGACTAATTACGTCTTGCCAATACTTCTTTTTCTTTTTTTTTTTCATTTTTGCATTTGGTCTGGGGTCTCACTGTGCAGCTCGGACATGTAGTGGTCCTCCTCTTTTCAGCCTCCCCAGCGCTGGGATTACAGGCGTGCGCCCCCGCGCCAGGACCCCTGCGCAGCCTCAGCGCGAAGACTGGCAGTGGAACCCTGGTCCCCGCGCTTGCCAGAGCGGCTCTTAGTCCATTGAGCTGTCTCGCCTTGCAAATACCTTTCAGGAAGTAATATTCACTGTGAAACATTGATGCATCGTGTATATATCATGGAATAAAAGCGTCACGGAATATCAGAGAAAAATCTATAAATTGAAAGTTTTTGATTAATATACTCTCTGATCTCTGCTTATAGCCAGTTACATTTTACTTCCTTTATAGATAATATTATTTATATATTCTGTTATCTGACACAAGATTTATATATAAAAGTACTAATCAAAGTTTAGGCAACTATTTAGTAAATTCTACCATTGAGCTCACAGGATCTTCTACTCCAATACAGAAAGTGACTTTACTCATAACGTGCTTGCTGATTTTCACGATTAATTCATTATGAAATTCTATCAATATGTATTCAAAATCACAATTAGATAATTCAACTTATGGTACATGTTTTAAATTTTAACATGTTTTCAACCCCATATTTTTGGATTGATGTAACCACCATAATAGGCATAATAGGCCAAAGATGTTTTGAATTAAATTAAAAAAATGTTTTTCTAAATATTATGAGGAAAAAGTGACCCACATGTACACAGAGAGATGAGAAAAAGGGAGATAAGAGGTGCAATGGAAATAGAGCAAAACATTTAAATGAGTAAAATATTTAGTACTGTCCTACAAATACGACATATATAGGGATTCTACTTTACACAAGGAATAAACTATTAAATTTTGGAATCATAGCGATACTAAAAAATCTTCATTATCCATAAAATAATACAGTTACAATAAACACAGAATAGGTAGCACTTTAATAAGTGAAATTAAATATTATTTATTTTATTTTTTAGATTTATTTATTTTATTTTTTCGGCTGAACTGGGGCTTGAACTCAGGCACTGACACTTGCCAAGGAAGTGCTTATTCTACTGAGCCATTTTTCTGGCCCCATAAATTTTAGGGATGATTAGAATATATGTTGGTATATTTTAAACCACAATTTTGAGCAAATAAAGTAATTAAAATACCATGTTTTCATATTCAAAATAATGATATTCTCATTAAATCTCTTCAGGACATAACATGTTAATAGTTTTGTTATAGAATACTAATTTCAAAAGCTTATAATTAATTTCTTCATATTCCAAACAATGTTCCAAAGTATAATGATAATCCAAAGCTTTATGCTCAAAAACTCTGGAATGTACATTTGAGGGTATTCCCATAGATTAGTCACTTTTGAAGGTAGTTATGCTTGCATTAAAAAATGTATGTATAATTGCAAGATAGTTTTGAAATCGTGATGCCCAATGTCCTTTTGGATTTGTTCTCTCATTTACATTCACTGTAATATTTTATTTTGCATTCACTGTAATTCATTTATGTATGAGACATGATGCTCTCAGAATTGAGATATCAATCACCTCAGGCACTGAGCAGAAAGAAACACTTCTGCCGTGTCAGTACTATGGCATTTATTTGATGTGCTGAGATTGTCCCCAAAGTATGGCAGCTGTTGCCTTCCCCTTTACAAGGTGCACCATGAAAGACTGCCACCACTCATCAGCTTCACAGCGCCACCGCAGCAGTCGCCACTGATCCCGTGGCCACAGACACACATTATTCCCATAATTTATCCTGAGGTGCTAGTCATTCTTTTGTCCTAAACGCCAACCAAATTGAGCACCTTATGATTCAAGTATCAGCCAAGATATTGGTTCCTTGGCATTTTCGTTCTGTGGATTTTCAGTGCCTGGCATATTTCCACCAGTTGTAACTGGACTCTAATCTACAACTCTATCCTGACAGCTTCAGTCTTTTCACCCAGCCAGCCCTGAATGTTTCAGCTGACTCTCCACCCCACATCTATATTATTCATAAAATTTATTTTTCCATTAAATATTCAAAGTAATTTACTTATACATCATTGTAGCTGCTTATTTTGAGTCTATGTATGACCTACAAGAACATAAGCTGATTGCTTTATTTACTCACGTATTTTTTAACCAGAGATGATGCTCACTTCATGGGAAGTGCTCAGTGGATATTTATTTCATCAATGAATGAAGTATTGCATTTCAATTTTGTTAGTATTTTGGATTAGTCCTTGGAAATGTATTTTTCCAGGTTTTGTGCCTCTGTAAGTCTATCTAGTGTTTCATGTTAAAGTTTTGCTATTTGGTCTATTGTTATGTGCCTTTCATTTTGCAACTTCCCAAATTTTCAGTATATGGTATAGCCAATTATTGCTTTTATTATTTTATTGAATAAAAGTAGACAGAATAGATAAAGCTCTATTTAAATAAAATGTTTCTTAGCAAAAGATGTCAAAATATAAAAATATACTCTATTCTAAGAGCAAATTATGTTACACCTCTTTGTTATTATGTATTTCAGAAAATTAGATTCTACAAAAGATTATGTAGATGAATACATGTTAAAATTTCTGCTACTTGTTTCTACAGTGTGTTTTGCAAAAATCATACTTTCAACTTGCCGGTTCATTATTTAAAGGTCAAGTCAAAATATACTTCAGCTCCAATTAAGTGAAAAACAAAATTTTAGGTCAAGTGAAAATACACAGACAGAGAAGTAAGTAAGGACCAGGAAGATGGCTCAGTGGAATAAGCACCTCCCTGGC
>NW_004524644.1:12412222-12412948 GCF_000260255.1 Octodon degus
CCTGCAGCCCACTCCCAGCACTGCAAAAAAAAAAAAAAAAAAAAAAAAAATCAGAAAAGTAAATAAGTAGATAGATGGCTAGATAGGAGGTATGTAAATAGATGATCGTGAAATTAATGTAGTGAAATGTCATGATTTTTTAAAATTTGGTGCTTCAGTAAAGATATATAATTTATTTCAATATAGCTTGCTTTTAGCATACATATCTCAAGTTAGTCATCAATACAGCCTTTACTTCAAATTAATCGAATAATTATCTCAGCCATGCTTTGATCTTGGGTACTTTCAAATGAATTGAATTTTCTTTTTCCTGAAGAATCTAATCTTCTTTTAATCCTTCTTTTTATGTATTTTTTAAGGGAAGGGTCGACAGGGTGTTCAGGGCCTCAATACTAGATTGGACTCATAGTGATCCAGCTATTTACAGCCTCCCAAGTGCTGGGATTATAGGCGCGCACCACCATACCCAGTCTTAATGGCAGTCTCAGCATGCCCTGGGGTAGGGACCAGAACAGGGCTCCAATCCCCAGCCACTAAAGCTGCTTGCAGGTGCTTTAATCCGCTGAGCTATCTGGCCTGCCCTCTTCTGTTAATCCTGTCCTATTTTTCATCAATAAATTGGCTGCGCCTACTAAAAGAGATATTAAAATTGCCATGTGGAAGTATTCAAGAAATTTCCAATTGCCTTGAAATTAAGATTCTCTCAAGAAAATGTTTCATGTTTTC
>NW_004524644.1:12413048-12433703 GCF_000260255.1 Octodon degus
TGTACATATATTGAATAAGACAATATATTGATATTTTCAAAATATGATTAAAAGAGAATGTGTGTTTCCTGGATTTTTTTGCTCCTTACCATATTACTAACATCTATCTATCTATCTATCTATCTATTTGCAATATTCCATAGTATAACTTTACCAAGATTGTACTTACTCTCAATTTAGAGAAATAAATTTGGAATGATATTATATTGGCGAAGATTCTGCCCTAGTTAGTTATTATTTTAAACAACATTGCTATTAGCGTTCTCAAAAATTTTTATTAGTGAATATATCTGAGAGTTGCATTAAATATATACATGAATAGGATGAGCCTTACACAACATGAACTATTAACTCTAAACAGTAATGAAAAGAATTTTGATCAAGTTTTTGAGATGTAAATTCTAAAAGCATGGAAAGCCAGCATAACTTATTATTGGGAAACAATGTGGTGAAATAAAAGATATTCTCAGAAAAGCATCTAGGTGCAAAGCAGCACATAATTCGTTCATGGTAAACAACTGCTAAGAAGTATTTTACTTCTTAGATGTTTTAACTCTTTTAGTGATACTGAAAATAAAACCTGTCCTATGTCTACCATTTTGATAGAGATCCTGAAAAAAATTCGTTGCACTAGCTTTAATATATGTATTTAAATTGTGTACCGCATACGTATGTATGGATATACACACGTATTACATGAGTTAAGCATGATAAATAATCATAGTATAATGTAGTCTATTTTGTTTAAAATATTTCTCACTTTCAATTACAATTTTTACTTTTCATAAAAAGAGTTAGGCCCTGTGTGCTGATCCATAGCTATAATCCCAGCACTCAGGAGGCAAAGGCGACATGTTACCATGGATTTGAGTCCAGCCTGGGCTACAACGTGAGGGAGAGGCCACCCTGAGCTTCATAATGAAAGCTTGTCTCAAAAAGACCCCGTCCAAAAAAAAAAGAACAAAAGAAATGCTGAAAAACTATGATGTATCATATTAGAAAAATTTTGTAACTTACATATATATACGATAATTTCACTGATATTATTAATGTTATCAATTCATCTAAATACAATTTTAATTTGAAACTCAGAAGAAACTACCAATCGAAGTTATACTACATAATTCACAACGAAAATTGTATTTTATGTTGATACACTTTAATTATCTAATATTCACTTATGAAATATCAATTTTCTAATTTTATGCCATTTAGAGTATGTAATTTTTTACTTTTGGGGAAATGTGTCTTCTTAGTACATATTTGCAGTGTTTGCAGATGTTCACACCCCTCATGTGGAACTGGGTTGTGCGTGCCCACATCTGCATTCCTCTTTCCATTTCCTTTCCTCCTCTGCCTGGCCCCTCCATCTCTCGAGCCCCTTCCCACCCACATAAAACCTCTCTCTCTCTCTCTCTCTCTCTCTCTCTCTCTCTCTCTCTCTCCCCGCTCCTTCTTTCCTCCTCCCTCTCTCCCTCTGTCTGCTCTTACCTTTTAGTTTGCTTTTCATTTGTATTTTGAGATTCTGGTGATTTATTATGATGCTTACAAGTAGTACTATATGTAATCAGAGTAGAGAACGTTAGTTAAATAAGTAATATTTTAAGGTCTTTATTTTATAGCATTTCATTATGAATGACACTCAAATAATACCCGTTTTGAATAAATTGTGACCATAACATTGTTTTGTTTTGTTTTGTTTTCTTTTTTTTGCGGAACTGGAGACTGAACTCAGGCCCTTGCGCTTGCCTGGGAAGTGCTTATTCCACTGAGCCATCTCTCTGGCCCCTCATAACATTGTTATTTAAAAAGTTTTAAAACATTCTATAGTAGCAATTCCTATTGATGAAACTCTAGCTGCAATCACCTTTCCACTGACATCCCTAAAGAATTCTAGGTATTATGCAAATGGCAGGATGTATTTCAAGGCATATTTTCCAGTAAACATTTTCCTTTATGATTCTGAAATAAATCATAAGAAAACAACATATAAAATAAGCAGTATATACAGTCTTGCTCCCATTTGAACCATCCAAGGATGAATACTGAGTAACGAACCTGGAATCTAATGACAAGAATTCACACTGAAGTCACTATATATTTTAAGCAATCAAATTCCTGGATCTAGAGCTATTTGTGTAACATTTGACAGTAAATTATTTCTATATTCTAAAACCTCGTGCTTTACAATTTAAATTTGAATTACATTACTATATGAGCCTGGAGACAAAACCGAAATTAAATTTTTCCACAAAGGTCGTTAAACCTGACTATCTTGAAACCTGTTATATCCCTAAATGCCTATGACAGTGCTGGAGACCAGCATTGTAGGAAGCAGCAGCTAAGCGCTCAGGGCAGACACAGCCTCTGAGGCTGGGGACCACCAGGAGACAAGTTTTAACAGTTCTGAGGAAAGAGGAAAAAATTTTACAGGCTTGGGGATTGGACTGCTGCTGTCCTCAAAGGGTGTAATTGAGGTTGCTTCTGGGAATGCAAAAAACTAACTAACCAACCAACCGGACAAACAAACAATAAAACTTTCTAAAATCAGAGCTGCAATCAAGAAATTCCTGATGAAATCTATTGCAATGAAAATAGGAAGAAGGAAAATTGTTCTCTTGTTCCACATTCCAATCGCTGTCTAGATTCAGTATTAGTAAAATCAAGTAGGGAGTTTTCAAGTTAGAAAAGCACCATGCAGAATCTCAGTATTCCCATGACAAGGAAGCACAAAGAAAGATCAACTTTTCTTTAGGGATAAAAGCTTTAATATTTGGTTTATATAACTTTCTAGTACATTTAATTCATACAGTATTTTGATGAATGTTTTAAAACTTACACACACACACACACACACACACACACGATAGCTAAGAAAATTGTATGACCAATTTCTATTAGGTCACTGAAAGGAAAGATTTCATGCCTACATCTTATAATATGAGCAACTACTTTGAAGATAACCATACTCAATGTACTAACCACTGCTATTCTTGTTTTGAAATATTATAACATTTTTATTGTTAATTTTTATTTCTTTTCTTCAAAATATATAAAAAGACTTGGTTCTGGTAAGTACTTAATGTTGAGTCCTCCTTCAGGTTTATCATTCAATCACCAATCCTTGGCCTTATCATTTTATTGTCTCTGCACAACTAATTCGGTTCTGTTCGGTACACAGACTACATGCCGAAATAGTAATTCTTTTTCCAAATGGAGAATGTACAAATTCTGCTTGTTCTGCCTGGTGTCGTTTTCCTCCTCCTCAGGTGATTTTCCCCAAGAAGAACCTTCAGAACTGAGCTGAGCTGTCACCATTCTAGGTTCTAAACATGAGAGGAGCTCCTCCTCACCAACATGGAGCCGCAGTGGCTTCCCTCTGCTGAGAATGGGACGCGCACTTCTTAAAGATGGGCCTGTGCTACTCCACTGCGTTATCTTCTGATTCTAGAAAACAGGGGCTGAGGAGATGGCTCAGTAGAATATACACTTCCCTGGAAAGTGCAAGGGCCTGAGTTCAATCCCCCATTCTGCCAAAAAAAAAAAAAAAAAAAAAAAAAAAAAGAAAGAAAAGAAAAAGAAGAAATATGTAAAATGCATATTTGACTTGGAACCAGATAACCATGCTCAAGCAGTGCTGGTATAGTTTATACATTTATGCTTATTAATGTATATTTCCTAGGTTAATAAGTATAAGTATATTCCTATATTCCTACACTTGCTTAAATTAAAGAGAAAAAAGGCAGCAATCTGAGCTGAAGCTAGACAATTTCTTGTACTGTGAGAGGGGAGAAGCATAAGAATGAATAGAAAGTCTATAAAATATGTGTCAGTGAACATGTGTGAATTTATTTTGGATGCATAAGAATGCAAGAGAAAAAACATGACAAAGTATATTATCAATATCTATTACTTATCCTACCTTATCTAACATAATTGTCCACCAAAAGCTATGGAACAACAAAACATAAAAGAGTTATCCAGAGACTGGGTGTGGTGGTCCATGCCTGTAATCCCAGAACTTGGCAGGCTGAAAAGAGGAGAATCACTATGAGTCCAATCTACATAGTGAGACCCTGTAGACCCTGTACACCTTGTCCTGAATTCATAAAAAAAGAAGTCATCCAAATCAACTGATTAAAAAAAAGAAATTCTCCCAATGAAAGTCTGTTTTCTTTTATTCTTTTTTTTTTCTTTTATTCTTGAATGTCAGTTCTGAAGTTGGTTTATAGAAAAGAAAGAAAGAAAGAAACTAAAGTACAAATAACTGAAAAAATATGAAGACCATAAGAATAGAAAACATAAGGAAAAATAATAAAACATCAAAAGAAAGAAAACAATAATGATTTGAGATGTTACTAACATATCATAACTTTTAAAAATACTGATAATTGTATAGATTTTTTTTCAGTTGAAACCCTAAAAATTTCTGAAATAGCCAAACAAATATGCTATATATGACTTTGCATAAATTTAATTTTAGCTAGAGTGTCCTTTTAGGCAATATTAATTTAGATCAAAGCCATTTCTTAGATTGGCTTCTCTTCCCATTTGCAAATGTCATATAAAATTTAAACTAGTATACTTCTACCTTGAGTTACCAGCTTCTTTCCTTCTGTAAAATGATAGGCTTCATAACTGAGGAAAAATATTGCACCAATTTATTGACATCAGTTAGGAAATAGAAAAGAGTTCATTTGTGTGGCTCTAACAAAAGTAAGAAATATAAAATTTTTCACACGACAGACATTTAAAGCATACAATGTTAGACAGGTTCTATTCCTTCTGAACTTAATCAAAATTGTTAGAGATAAGAACACTGTGAGGAACCTTGACACTTTTTTTTTCTCACTCACCTCTAATTTCAACCTGACCATTTCACTTTTAAATATCCTGAGGCGAATTATTTCCTGATTGAACTTTTCAAATGAGCTTTCACCGCCTTATCTAGTGGATGTGAGTCCCTCCCCAAGTCTTTTGCCAAACTTGCTTATATAAAGACATATTCCTTTGAAGTGGCTTCCACTTTCTATTAAATAGGTCAACCGGAACCTGAATGGAAAGCGAGCACTGACAACTATGCTCCAACCTCACACCATGTCTGTCTTAAGGCGGCACCCGGGCTCTGAGACAGTAGCGGCGGTGTACACGGGTCTTGCGGCAGCAGCGGCCCATTGCCTTGAGTCTTAACAAGCAGCTTGTTGAGGCCAGTCCATTAGGAAAGTGAACGCAGGTGCCCTGGGATCTCTGCACCAGACACCAAATGTATGTAATAGAACATGTCCGTGTCATTCCTGAACTTCAGCTACAGAGATTCCATCATTTCTACCTCAAGCTTGATTTCTCAGGGAAAGTTTATAAAATTCTACTTTCTGTTGAATCTCATTAAGCTTTTGGATAGTTAAACTCCAAAAGAAATTTTGAAAATTTATTTCCAACTGTTCTTTGCCTATATTTGGACCACCAGATGAGAATTGTGTAGTTTTCTAGTCACATATTACATAATGTACATCATGGGCATTCGTTTCATTTATAAGTAAAATAAACTGAGGTTTTTTGCATTTAACTCCATACACATAGCAATCAGGGCTGGCCTCAGTGCTAATTTATAACACAGTTGTGCAGGACTCAAGAGTCCTATCATTGGCGTTAATGCTCTCTGGTCGTTGTCTGGCATGTTTAAAAATCTTGTTTTAGGAATTCTATTGCACAGATGAAGTGTTCACGGGTGACAGAGCATGTACAGGAGGAGCCTGAGGTACTCAGCGCGCCCTGGTGCCACAGTCTATCACCCACACTGCCTGCCCAGGAACCGTTCTTAACAGCTTTCTTCGTCCTCTGCTATTGCACGATCCGCTTGGTCTTCCCGTCTTCGCCGCTCTCCGCCTTTTGCCTCGGGTGCCAACGTAAGGCGGCTGTGCGCAACTTGCGAATCTCCTTCAGCCCTTGAAGGAATCTGAGCATAGATGTGACAAAGAAGATAATAGACAGGCGTGCTGCATTGTATCTGAAGTAGCTGGTGGCAGCCACCCCTGTCCTGGCTGGCTGTGGGGTGTCTACCCATGCTAATCACCCGAGAGAGTACAGCACAGACATTTGATTGACTTACAGTGACACCTGGAATGGGATAGCACATGTCAAAATATAACTGCTCCGGCTTCGTTTATTTCTTGAAAAATCTTGGGCTGAGAGGTATAGCTCAGTCACAGTGCTCTTGCTAGGACTAGTGGAACAGTGGATTAAACCTTACGAAAATTTCTCCTGTGATCACCTTTATATGAAACTACAAAGGGAAAATATCTTATTATAATTACAGTTTGACTTAGGCACAACACAAAGTTAATGTCGATTTTAATATTTTACATCATGAGTATCACTGATTTTGCATATAATTAAGTAAACTAGCAAAGGAAGTTTTCTTTCAAGAAAATTACGTTCTGATTCTTATTTTCTAATATCATAAACAAATAATCTGAATGCTGATTGAGCACCTCTGAAACCTACAATTAATGAAATAGTGAGACTGCAAGTGGACTGCTCTTGGAACTGCTTGTGCCTCTCCATCCCTTCCCTGGGGGTCTCTCTCTCTCTCTCTCTCTCTCTCTCTCTCTCTCTCTCTCTCTCTCTCTCTCTCTCCCCCCTCCCCTCCTCCTCCCCCTCTCTCTCTGCATATGTTTCTTTGGATCTGAGGGTATTTGACTTATGACTTGGAAAGTGTAAGGGATCTGCATTACCAGTAACTAGAAGATATCAGTATGAATGTATAATCACAGATTAAACAGAGGACTCATGGATACAAAATAAGCAATAACGACAGAAATAAAAAGGCTTTGACTGTTAAAATTCTCATTCAGATTCCTAACAAGCAAAATATAAAATGGAGATTCTTCTTAAAGTGGTTTATGTGTGGAGTATATACAATAAAAGAGGGATGAAAGTCCTGTCCTATGTCATACAACAAACTATCACAGCATCAGTAGATTAAAAAACCACAGTCAGCAATAAATTCTTGTCTCAGTTTCTATAAATTAGAAGTTGGGGACCAGGAAGGCAGCTCAGTGGTGTAAGTGCTGCTGGGCAAACACAAGGTCTTGAGTTCCATCTCCAGTGCAAAAGAAAAAAAAAAAAAAGTTTGAGTACATCTTGATTCAGTTTTGTCTTCACAGACTCACAAGAGTTTAATCACATAATCACATTGGGGAGGACAGTGTCCCACCTTTACAAAATGCCATCTTTAAACCATTTCCACGGCTTCACCTTCACGAGGATATGCGTTTACATCCTTTGGCAGTTTTGGGGTGGTGAGACCACTTGGTCATGTGTTCGCCTGGCCTCACCTGTACCTGCAATCTTTAGGCCTAGGAGGGAGCTGTATATTTTCCCACATTGTGCCTATCCTTCAGCCAATGCCTTCTTTCAAAACACAGAGCTATACATTTGATTTTTTTTAAAAAACAAAACACTACTCTTCCATTAGTATCCACACACCACTATAGAAAGAAAGGTGTGTCTTTTAGTATTTTTATTTGTTGTTTCATTTTCAAATATTCTCCAACCTGATAAGGCTTTTAAGTTCATCTTATCATGAAAAACAAAATATTATTGCACTGTTTTTGAACTATTGTCATAGTTTTCTTCACAAAATAAATGCATAAGTATCGAAGACATGGTTACTGGAAAGAACACAGCTGAATCATCTAGCAGGAAGCTGGCTGATCTAAATATTCCAAGGACCGACTGGGCAGTCTTGAACATAGTGACAGTGATGTCACAACTCATTACCCAAGAATATGTCTTATAAAGAATGTGAATGAGACACTTATTCTTTCTAGAAATATAGCTCATACTTTGTCTTTAGAGTTAACTAGCCTCACAACAGGAAATTACTCATGAAGATGAAGTTGTTTTATTTTTCAGAGTGAAAAAGATGAATTTGATTAATATCCCTGACCATACTTTTGTTGTGTAGTGAAATTAAAACATGTTTCCAGCAATTAATTCATAGTGTCATAAATAAAACTTTTATACCACTGATTTCTGCCCTGAATAGCAGGGAGACACATGCAAAATCTTCTTAATATATTAGCAATAAAATAGTAAAAGGAAGAAACTAAATATTTAATTACAACTGTTACCATGGAAAAGGCTTTTGTGTATCAATTCTACCTACTTTGTTACCACTGACATTCATATTGTAAACTGCCACACAAAAATATATATATGCGCTAGGGAAATACTAGAAAAGAATCCTACAATGGTAGATACAATATTTAATAAAGTTTATGGTGACATTTTATTAGAATATATATATATATATATATATGTAGCAATAGTACCATAAAACTTATGTTTCATGTATTTAATATTGAGGTAAATATATTTATAATTTAAACTTTATTTTTAGAACCATTTGTCAAAACATTTAAATTATTTGCCACTTCCTTTAACAATTATCTGTATTATCTCTTTTGTAGCCCCAAAATTATTTGTTAAACTTCTAATATCTATATATTTATATACAGATATACATTTTTAATATATATTTCATATATGTATATGTATATATGTCTAGTAAATACTTGTATCATTTATGTCAGAACATCCAGAATAACAACAAATAATCCATAACTATAAGCATAAACTTTAAATGACATGAAACTACAATAATATAAAAATATGTGCACATAGTAGTGAAAGCCACATCACATTTGTGGGATTCAGAAGATAAAGAAACCTTCCATATTGTTGATGTTCAGGGAGGTCTTGCCTTTAAAAATAGCTGTGGAAGGAGACTTAGAGGAATGGACCACATGTTAGTGAGAGGAGAATGGGCCTTCCAGTAGGAAAGGCAGGAGAGGGATGGATTTTTTTAACTTAAAATAGTTTCAGATTTGCTAAAGAGTATCAAGAAGATGAAGAAAAGTCCAGCCTCTCCTACCTTTAGAATAAATTTCAGAGAAAAGGAAGAGTCAAATGAGTCTTCAACATTTTGTGGAAATTGTAATTTAGCAGAAATGATAATGGATACAGATTTTGTATAAACCTATATGCACACCATACATATATGTGTGTGAGTGTGTGTGTGTGTGCGCACAAACATACTCACTTTGTTTATATAAAAGAAAATTGGACAGAAATAAGAGACTCAAGGAGAACAGAGAACAATTTTCAGTCTATGGAAATACTTTCTTATTAATCATCTGTGAGGTTAGTGGAGGAGAAAAATCATACTAGAAGAAGAAGGAGGTAAATATTATACATAAACAAGAAAAAATGTTAATAAACAAGTAATAAAAGGTAATAATAGATTGTTTAAAACTGTAAATGGATATATCTAATGGCATCTTGTTAGGATTGCTTCCACTTGGAATAAATAATATATTCTTTGAAAATATGCATATTTATGGATATGTATTTCTATGGGTTTCTTATCCTTGTGTTTTTACTAAGATTTGCATTCATATGTGCTGAGGACAAAATATAGCATTCATTAAAAGATTCCTTGGAATAATGGTCTAAAAAGTGATAACATTTAAGAAAATTTTGTTGAAAATAAAGGAATCCTCATGAGATGACATACTATGTATTACATCCTAAACATTTCTTTTTCATTATTTTTCACAAAATTTTATGTAAATTATCTTTATAATTTAAGAATAGTAAAAATAGATACAATGATACTGTATTCTCTTGGATACTTTAAGTCTTCATGAATTGCACCAAACTGCCTAAGGACAGCAATCTGGGAAGAAATGCACAGGAAGGAACGATTCCTCGGTTCGCTGCCCACCCTCCCATCCAGTCAATACTTCCTTGTGTAAACAAGCAGCAGATTGTCTAAGCTTTCTTTTACGAAAGGAATGTCTGACTTATCAATATAAATCAGTAACATGACTAGAACATTTTAAAATCTACCAATAGAGTTCCTTTCAAGTAAAGTTGATAGCCCCCAAAGTATTTAGTAACAATTTCTTAGCATTAAACAATGATTGTCAATATTAGGTAAGAATGAATGGTATTCAATAAATGCTGTCCACACACGGACGTTCAGTAAAACACAAAAGCTTAAACTGAAAGCAGCAGGATAATGACAAACGATCCTATCATTGAAAGTACCTGACAGAATTTTCTCGAACCTTTCCTTCTCCATCACCCTGAGCACCAGGGGGACTTTCTGCCCAAGATTAGCATCAGCACGAGGATGTTCAGCGCCTTCTTGCAATTCCTCCTGTTGTACAGCTTCGGCTGTCCTACCCTGAAGGAGCTGTTATCCCATCCCCACCGCAGGGCACTCAGTCCACCTGTTTTTTGTGACGTCACCAAGGTCACGTGCTCATGATCATTCCAGGCCACATAGATCCACGCTACAGGGCAGGACTGAGGCGAAGTACTTTTGCAGTCACTTAGGCCTTACTTCTGCTTATGTTATACTTATGTATACTGACTTGTCCTTCCTGCTGCTGTGGCTTAATCACTCATGATTCTGCAAAGATTATACCACAGTCAAAGTAAAAGACCAGTGCTTTGGTAAAAGCACTACACAAACTGCTATAGAAACGTTTGCAAGCCTCAAAGCACACGTTTTCATGTTAACCACAAATAAGTATTATCAATGCTGTCAAAAATAAGTCAGAAATTAATTTTAAAAGTAAAATGATTCAGGGGTTTCCTTCTGTACTACTTAATATATAAAGTGTTTTCTTATTTATATGATCACTAAACAAACCAGTGCTGGCCATTAAATGTTTTTCTCATAAATATGTCTTATGTGCTTATGTTTCCTTGGTTGCATCTTAAGCATGACAATTTCTGAATATTTTATATTTCCTGTATCACTAACTTGAAGCTTATATTTTATTTAACTCAGAAATGAGCTTAATAGGACAGCTAGAAGCATCAATAAACCTAAAGAGTGAATATTTAGCTGATATATTCTGAAGAGTATCCAGAGATAAAGAATATTATTGTGATTTATCAACACAAACTAAACATTGGAGATGGATAACGTATATAAGATTACAGTGCCCCTGAAACAACAAATTAAAAGGGATTCTTATATAGAGCGATGCATGGATTTGGAGTGATAAACACATGTAAACATTAGAGATTAGTGTCCTGAGGATGGGACTTTGGTTTTTTAAATTTTTATTTCAGTTTGAAGTAACACAAAAACATGAGCACTATTTTTAAAGTTCACTCTTTAAATATACATCAGTCATTATTACTGTCCCTTTCCTCATAATTCATATATTTGATGTTGTTTTTCTTATAATACACTAGGTATCAAGTCTGAAAATGATTCTGATCTATTGAAATATATACTAGCAAATATTTTCTTAAGAACATCTGTACTACCATCTACTGGAAAGGTAAGTATATATCAGCAATCACATTCTTATCAAACATTCAAAACAAAGTGCCACGAATTTCAAAAGACTAAAAATTTTAACTTTCATAAACAAATCTACCTTATAACACTATTCCTTCTCTTATTGACATTGGATGATTTGGGTATATATCATAATTAAAATACATATGTGTATCATATATGTTATACCAATTGCATGCATGCACAAATCGAAAGAATTTCCAATAAAATTACATAACTATTTAGATCTTACTAATGCATTCAGTCTTTCATCTTTGACCTAAAATTTAATTACACTATTAGTTATTGAAGTTTTTGATTGGTGAAGCTAAATGGATTCTGAATGTAGCGAATTAATTTTTCTCCTGACAAAATGTATACACTTTTTGTTTCTCAACTCTATGTTTAAAAAAAAAAAAAAGCATTCAAGTTTTCAAGGAGTGCCCAAAGGATCTAGATTTAGCTCGCATATAGAAGATGGAGGATTCATGGGGACATCACTGTGGACATGTATAAGGCACATTTTCATAGACATCAAAACTCCATCAAATCATATTTATACCATGTGTTAGGTAAGTGTCCACATTAAGAAAAAGAAATAATGTGGAAACACAGAGCAACTATAACTACAGTATAAGAAGGCTAAGTTTGTATCCTGACTCATGTAAAATAAACTAACTGCTATTGGCTAAAACCTTAAAGAATTTAATTAACATTTCTGATGCACATAATAATGCACATCAGAATTTCTGAGAGCATCAAATGTAATTAAAATGAAGCCTCAATAATATTTCTATAATACAGAATTAGCAAAAATTCCTCATGATAACAGCTACACATACCACAAACAACTTTGTATTTTACATTTGTTGTGACACTTGTTGCTCTGATAAAATGTGTTAACAATTGTGATTGATTTACTGCAGTATTATCAGCAATGAATTCATGTGTTTACTGAAAATACAAAAGAAAATCAAAGCTAAGTAACATTGATTGTAATGTAAACATTCAGTGAAATTGCATATGTGATTTATGCATTCTTATTTTGGTTTAATAAATAGATTGAATCATGAAGTAAAAATTAGAATACAAGAACAAATAAATGATTTTTAAATCAATTCAAATCAACTCCACAATTTAAGGCAGTTCTAATTATACTCATAATTGCTGGAAAATACAGAGAAGTAAATTTTATTATTAATACCAGTAATTCTGCTTGTTATTGTTGGTTGCTAAGTAAAACTCAGTAATTAAAGTCTATGTTCATTTAAAATTGATTTACAAGATATGGTTTCTAATAGGTGAATACATATGGATATTTTAATTAAATTTATTGAGAAACAAATAGCAATGAGACAGTTTTAAAACTGAATAGTACTACAGTTTCAATGATTAATACATTGCATATTGTTGTCTTCATAGTGGTTATTCATAGTACAAGATGCAGACATGATATCCTGTTTATAAGCACTATTAGTACAAATCTTTCTTCTAATTGAATTAAAAAAAGTAGCTGTATACCTATCCTAAGTATATTGTATATACAGATACAAAAAGGTTCTTCCTTTATATCCTTTCCTTTTTTTTTAGTTTTGGCAGAAATGCATATTCCATTGCCATTTCAATATTGTAGGTGCATGAATTCAGCAAAATAATCCAATATAGTCCAGTAGTCCATAATAATAGTGGGTTATCCATAGGACTGTCAAAGTCAGAAGTTGTTGACTTGAGCCTTTTACAGCTCAGCATGTTAATATGGCTTTAGAATAATTGTAACAGTGTTTTAAAAAGACACTTTGATTAGTCATTTTTAAATTGCTGATTATTTCTACTCATATATACGCTTAATTCATTTGGAGATCATTTAAATATTATGATTAAGCATCAACATAAAATGGCATATTATCAAATGTCAGCATTTATATTATCCTATGTTAAAACTTTTGAAGAATGAATAGAATGGAGAAATTGCTTTGCTATAAAATAGCTCCTACAATTAGGAAGTTATAACTATATTAATTTAGAATTATTTACTACAATAATAACACACATACATCTAATCACTATAATTCTGTTATATTCGTTCATAGGTGCAAAGTGGTTTAGATGCACTCTTGTAGGTTAATGCATCACAATTATGTGCTTTTTATTAAATGTTTTCATTCATCATCATAAGAAATAAATCTTAAGAATATAAAATTTAGAAGACAATGTATGTGATACCACAAGAATCAAAGAAGTTTTCAATTCTTATATCAAATTTATTAGAGCATTGTGAGATAATTAAAAAAGGTAAGTCACAAAATAAACAAAATTAATGATAATACATCAATATAATCCTTTTAAATAGGGTTGCTTTCTTGACTTTTTCAGCAATTGCATCGTTGGTGTATAAAATGCTAGTAATTTCTGAGCATTTTTTTCATTTTTAATAGGAAAATGAAGATGAATTGGCTGCTTGTACTACTTTGTATGGTTTTTATTTATTTTCTTGTCCAATTACTCTGAGTAAACCTTCCAGTATTGTTCCTGACCTTAGAGGAAACTTTCATGATTTTTTTCCACATTCAGTGTGAGGTTGGAAATTCACAATGTGTAGCCATAGTTTTGTATAGAGTTAACCCTGTAGCACATCTTCTGTAGGACTGATATTGGAAAAGCTTGCCAATTTTTAGAATAGTTTTTTTTTGAGATATTGAGGTCATGTGCTTTTTAAACTTTAATCTGCTGATGATACATGTCTTTTGATCACATTTTTAAATAATTCTGACATTCTGACAATAAACTTGACTTGTTCGTGTCAAATTATCTTCTTGATGTCTTACTGGATTTGATTTGATAGCGTTTTGCTGATAAATTTTACATCTGTATTTATCAAGATTTTTAGTTTATCATTTCTTTGTTATGTCATTTTCAGCTTTGCAGTAAGGGTAAAGATGGCTTTGTAGAGTAAGTTGGGAAAATTTTCTTTTTTTTTTTTTCAATGTTTTGAAAATTTTTGAAGAATATTTGCCATAGTTCTACTTTTAATGTCTCATAGGACATTACAAGACATTAAGTCTTATGAAACTGAATAGATTCACTGCTAAGTGAATTTATGTAGTTTGGATATTAGCTTGGGGAGTTTGAACTAGTTTTGCTACTTGATTTTGGTATATTTAGATGTGCAATGTATTAAATTTCAGTAAGATCCATGTGTAAAGAAGTATATTCCTCTCACTTTCCCATTTAATTTGTGCAGGTTTCTTATAGTAGCATGTAGTCTTTTTATTTTTGTTGAATCATTTGCAATGCCTCCTTTCTTCATTTCTAATTATATTTTGTATTAATTTTTTGAAATTTCCCTTTTCATTTCTTCAGTGATTCAAAGTTTATTCAGCACTGTGTCACTAAATCATCATGAATTTGTTTAGCTTTTGAATTTTCTATTTTTCTAGTTTTATTCCATTTTACCAAAGAAGATACATTATACTATTTGCCAATTTTTATAATGTGGAGCCTTGTTTTGTGGTCAAAAAAGTTTTACTCTCTAAAATGTTACCCACGCACCTGTGTTTATAGCAACACAATTTGTCATGGCAAAATCTTAGAAACAACCTACGGGGCCAGCAACTGAGGAAGGGATAAAAACACATGATATTTTTATAAAATAAAATACTACTCAGCTACAGAGAAGGATATATTTGAGACATTTATAGGGAAATGGAAGTGACTTCTTCCATACTCCCAAATGCCATAAATCAATCTTGCATGTGTAAACATCATATTGTCTCTCTAGTGTAAGAACTAGGAGTAAAGAAGGTCCAAAAGGTAAAATAGATATTGTGAGGTGGTAAGAAAATTCTCAACAGGAAAGGGAAATTGGAATCATAGAAAGGAGAAAAGAAAGAGGGGAAAAAGAAAAATGTGTATATTTATATGATAGTTAATAAATTATGCTACTTATACAACTAACTGTTATTAGCTCATTGAAAGGAAAAGTTTATGCAGATATTGCTGGGCCAATTTGTCATGCATATATCTTTTTCAAAGTGGGAATTGGAAGTTTGCATCCATCGTTGCTTTGGCTGGCCCATTTCTCTGACATTATATCCATCAGTTCTTCATTTAATAAAATTGCTTTCTCTGATATTAGATGGGTAAACATTAACAATTATTATATTTTTTTTCAAACTCATGTCTTAATTCTTATATAGTGATAATGTGCCTCTTTTTGCACCACTTATTTTTGTGCACTTTCCCTAATATAAACCTGCCTACTCCTTCTTTGCTTGCCTTTTCACTGTGCTGACTATTTTTCCACTCCAAACTTTCCCTGTGTGTGCATATTTCTGTTAGAGCAAAGAGATAATAGCCAACATATCACTGGATCTTTTTATTGTACTCATTTGGCCACTTTTGGCCTAATCAGGGGATTTATTCTATCTATATTCAAGTTTACTATGGATATGTAAAAATATACTCCTGCTATTCTAGTAATTTTTTTTGTTTTAAATATTATTTGCTTTTTTCTTCATTATTCCATCTCTGCAATTTAATGGTTCATTATTATGATGCCAGTTAATTTTTCTTCATTTCTCTTTTGTTTTTACTTAACTTCATGATGGTATTCATCTTTCTTTTGTTTCTGATGTATAAAGCTTGGAGTTGTACTGATGATAGTATTTCTGTTTGTTAATTATTTCTTTTTAGAACTTAGAATATTGTCACTGTGTTCTTTTTTGGCCTTTAAGATTTCTGCTGATAATTCTACATTTAAGCAGGAGAGGAGTCCCTTAAATGTAGCTAGTTGCTTTTCTCTTGAAACTTTGAAAATTTAGTCTTTTTCTTTCATATCTCAAAGTTAGACTATATATATCAGGGTGAGGATCTTTATGGATCACATGTAGTCATATTTCTTTGAACCTAGGAAATATACTTACATCTTTCAAGATTCTTGTGAGTAGGGGCCAGTGAGATACCTCAGTAGACTAAAGCACCTGCTTAGGCAAGGGTAGGCAAGCTCAGGGACAGCAGTTCTATCTCGAGTACCACATGCTGCGCCAGTCCCAACTTTAGGGCAGGCTGAGCCAGCCAGAGTCCTAGTGTAATGAAGTAGGGCTGTAATCCCAGCACTGGGGCAGCTGAAAACAGGAGGATCACTATGAGTAACAATCAAATACATTAAAAAAAAGGTTATTGTGGGTTTTAGCCATTTTTAACTAAATATAGATCTGTATCCCTTTTTCTTTTAATGCTACAAGCACTCAGATAATGAAGATATTTGACAAATGGAGTATCAAAAGGCTCAAAAGCACTTTCTATCTGTTTTTCTAAATCTTGTTCTTCAGAAGCAGTGGGAGAGCTGAAGCCGCTTACAGACTCAGCGTGCTGTGGTCCTAGATTCTTTGTAGGCAGTGGAGGCAGCAGTGACCACAATACTCCACCTATTTTGTTTCAACTCAATCCTGAGAGCAGTATGCTACTAAGCACATGGTGGTGGTAGAGGCGTGGCAGACACCAAAAGTCTCATTCCCAGCCCCAATAGCAGTGTATGCCCAGAAATGGTGGCAGGGAGCAGGGAAATTGTGTGGGTCAGGCAATGTGACCAATGTGCTTGTGCACACCAGTTTGACAGTGCAAAGTTACTGGGCACAGGCAGGGAGAAAGCCTCATTCATTTGCCCACCTATCAGCAATGTGTACTTCAAGGAAGCATAGAAAAGAATGGACATGGAAACAAAATGGTGCCCTGCTTCAGCCCTGATACTGGGGTTATCCACATGTACACAGATAGCCAGGTCCTTCGTTCCAGGACACCAAGGCTTTGGCTTCCTGGATTTTAGAGCCAGCACCCTCTGTTTTTGGTGTAACGCCTGTGCCTTAATTACTCTCCTCATTGCTGAGATAAAATCCCTGGTGCCCACAAACTAATGAATGAAAGGAATGTTTTAGATCATAGTTTGTAGCTGTTTTGGTCCACAATTGTCTGGCTCCAGGACAGTATGACATGGGAGAAGGCCACCAAAGAGGAGAGACTGTGCATTCTGTGACAGGGAATAGGCAGAGGGTAGCCACATCCTTCCCTTTCTTTCATTCCCTTTATATTCCATGCAGACTGTGAGCCTGTGAGCTGGTGCTTCTCTCATTCAGCATGGGTCTTCTGTGTTCAGCAATTATATTCAGCCATGTCCGGGACTCGTAACCCAATACCAGATTAATCCAGTTAGTGCCCTGCCCTAACTCCGGTGTCACACACCACCATCTACTCACTCCAAGCCCCTCCTGTGAACACGAGTCTCTTGCGGGGCATTTCCATACACCGCACAGCAACCTGTCTTTTACAATGCATGGAGGGAATATCTTTGGTCCCAAAGGTGAGAATATGCAGGACATTCTGACACTTAAGAGTCTTAGGATTTGGATGCTCTCGTTTCTCACGATGGCACACAGTGTCACCTGGGGACTTGGAGTTACAGAGAAATTCTTTAAGATTTGTCTCCATGCAAAAGCCACCCTATCCTTTCCAGTCAGCTCTCTTAACTTGTTGAAAAGTCTCCAATGACTGAGGAACTCTGTAGTACTTAGAACTGCCCTTGACTGTGCGAGTGGAGATCTGGGGCCTCTTCCGCTCACATTCACCTCTGGCAAGAAGCACACCCGTTTCCCTGGCTGAAGACCTGGAATGGCACTGCAGAAGCTCATTGTACCATTTTCTGTGCAACGATTCCTTGTCTCTAAGCTTCAGGAAGGTTTGCTCTTCCTTATGGATTTCCTGCATTTTATTATTTTACTCTCCTCGCAGTGAAGCTACCAATTTGTTACTTTTTTTCTTCTTGTGGAAAGAGTGAGGCTGATTACCTTGATTTAAAGATGTTCAAATCCCTTTTTGATTTCTGAGGTCAAAACCAAGGAATAAGCCAGGCTTGGTGCTTCTCTAGAGCCCATTTGTGTGACTAACAATTTGTCCTTGTGCGTGGCTAGGTGAGGGTCACCCCCTCAGATCATAGCTTAAGGTCACCTCTATCCTTCAATGTGTGGTTTCTCTCTCTTCAAACTAACAAGGGCACAGTTAATCTTGTTTTCAGTCTGTTTTTTCTTCTGTATATCTTTGTTCTTCAGCTAGAGAAAGTAGTTTCAGTTGTGCTGTAACTTGAATTTTCCCATAGTCAGACCTCTGCATATATAGGCTTACTATCCTTGATGAGCTCTAGTGACAGTGGAAGAAAAATAAAGGCCAGTGGCACTAGGGGGGAGGCTTCAGATATGTATAGTGTGAGCACATGTGAGTGTCACGATGCATGCCTGTTTCCTTTTTATATTTAGATGCTATCTTTAGTTCGCAAAGCATAGAATTAGCAGTTTTTTGATCTTATACCCTTACTAAAAAGTAGCAAAAGCCAAAAGACACCTCCATGATCAACTGATTCTGCTAAGAGAGGAACAACTTCGGATGCGCTGGTACGAGCAACCAATATTTTCTTCCAAACCACTGTGATTCCATTTCTGTTATCTTCTCTGCTTTGGCAAATGGCACTCAGGTGCCTGCTTGAGTTAATTTGCCTCTCAGGTATACCACAGTCACTGATGCATCGTGCCGCAGTATTAAGTGGGGATATAAACCCAATGATCCAGCACACACACGCACACCCCTCCTCCACTACGCAGACATCTAAAGCTCTGCAGAAAACTGTGCTTTCAGTCTGACTGCTATCCAAGAGAAATTAATATTATGAGAGCAGTGGAAAAAGGAATACTAATATCCCAAATTAAATAACATATTAAAATTGTATCAAATACATTTCAGGAATTTCTAATTTTATCATGCTTTTAAAACCTGGTATTATAGCAGTATTTCTTTTTTTCTTTTTCCTCGCTGCACATTTTTAGCTGCACTCTATTTTTTTTTAACTTGGTGGTTTAAGTTCTATATCGTAGTGCTACTCTCATAGTACCTATAGCTTATTTTGTTTCCAATCATCTTTCACTTTTCTTTTTAGTTATCAAATGTGTGAGAAAAATTCACCAGAAATAAGGAAATTGCTTTTATAATTCTGTGAGAAAACTGGTTTCAATCCCATAAGCTTAACCCATAAGTCATTTCCTGCCCCAGATGGGAAAAATTATGGAATTAGAATTTAATTGTTTTTAAAATAATTATTCTAGAGACATCTATTTCCCGAAGTAGATGCTATGTTTAATGCCCATCCCTGTATCTGTGCAAAATACATTAAAATAAGCATAAAAGAATGTCTTGAATTTCAAAAAACCTAATAAATATACAGATAAAATCTTCAAAGTATGTATGTGAAATTTTAAGAAAGGCTGACTGAGTATGGAAAAGACCCTTTCGTCAGAGTTTGTATGAATTATACTCCAGGAATTTAAGACTACACTACAGAGACAACTGGGGCTTTAGTGGATTAGAGGATTTGGGAAAGACAGTTTGGGACCACAACCGCATAGTTAAGGAAAGAACAACGTCCTAATGCATCCTGTCATCTGGAAAGCTTTGATGTTAATCATACTTGAAGTCTTACTGGAGAGGTAAAGAATTACACATGGTCCTGCATCGCTGATGTGGTGCGTAAGAGTGCACAGCGTTACAGGGAACAGTTCAGTCCACAGAAAATGGTGTTCACAGAGCACCAGTTAGAGTTTTAGGAAATGCATGATACAAGAAATCCTTCAGGAATTGATACGCAAGATTTGACATCCATGTGACTTTTCTTTATGGTTGTTTGTTTCTGTTTGTGTCTTTGTTATGCTTTTTGGCATAAGACAGAGAGAATGTTCAGAGTAAAGGATTTAGCCATTTTCTTTCTTTTCATCGAGTCAAAGGCTTTAGTATTTTTGGGTTTTTGTTGTGTTCTTTTTTTACTAACTCCTATGAACCTAAAGTGTAACAAAGTGGATTCTTTACTTTACAAAACCATTAAAGAATTCAACACTATTGAATACTAGTCCACAAAATGTCACCTTAATGAACTATGGATAACACAGTACTCTGTATTACACTTTTAGTTGAGTTTTTATAAGACAAACATTTTCTTTTCATTATTTTATCCACATAGTAAATAAAAAGCTTCTCAATCACAGGAGAAATATTTAGCTGTGGGATTTTAATATGATTTACTTGTGATCCATTATTTTCTGTGGGGGAATGTGGGGAAAGGCAGACCTATCATGCAGTGGGGAAGAGGAGATAAAAAAGTCTCTCTATTATGAGAGAGAGAGAGAGAGAGAGAGAGAGAGAGAGAGAGAGAGAGAGACAGACAGACAGACAGACAGACAGACAGACAGACAGAG
>NW_004524644.1:12433803-12468640 GCF_000260255.1 Octodon degus
AGACAGACAGACAGACAGAGGAGAGAGACAGAGAGAGGAAAGAGACAGAGAGACAGACAGATAGAGAGAGAGAAAGAGAGATGGACAGAGACAGAGAGAGACAGAGTGGGAGAATACACTTATCCCTTTTCTGCAGGAAGTAAACAAATTTGGTGGACAAAGTTGGTTGAAGAATTTTTTGGTTTTTACCCCTCTGGAATGCATTAAATTACTTTAGCTTCTAAAAAACTTTGAAATATAAATCATCATTTAAAATATATGACCTTAAACTATGCACAATTAATAGTTATGCCAATATGGAATCTTTTGGCTTTCTGTATAAGGAAGTCTCTATTGTGTAGAAATAATGAAAATATTCCAATATTTAAAAAATATTGGAAGCTCACAGTTACTGAAAGCTTCAGGCCACACTTAGCTGGCTCCACAGCAGAGTGGCATGTGGCCGTGTCAAAGAGCAAGAGGAGCCAAAGGAGGAGTAGCAGCAACAATGGCTACAGAGGGCAAGTCTGTCTTGCTTAAGTTGCATTCAGGTTGTCTGCCCCAGGTTGGGTGTAGTACCCACACCCATAAGCCCAGTGGATCTTGAGTTAATCACAAACTCTAGAAGTCTGTCCCTTGACTCCATGAGGCTTTGGGGATACAACTAGACACAAACCATAACATTCCACCCCTGGACTCCCAAAGACACATTCTTCTGTGCAACAGGCATTTTAGTCCCTTCTCTCAGAGTTAACAAATTCCCAACAGTTTCAGCATTGCTGAAAAGTTCAAGTCCCAAGTCTCCTCCAAGACCTAAGGAAAACTCTTAGCTGTAAGCCCCTGTTCAAAAGAAAAGTTAAACACTTGCAACAGATAAACATTGGCAAAAGATAAACATTACCATTCCAAAAGGTACAAACAACAGCAAAGTACACAGCATCGGGACCAACACAAGTCCAAAATCCAGCAGGACAAACACTAACTCCTATAGATCTATATGGAACATCTGAAGCAATCTCTGGCAAATTGTGGGCTCCATGTGGCTCAGCCCTTTGATACTCTAGGTGGCAGCTCCCATAATTTCTCTCTTAGGCTGGCTTTGCTCCCTCTTTGCAGTTTTTCTTAGATGTTCCACATTCCTGACTTTTCCAAACTTCTGGGGTTTCCACTGAACAGGATTCTCACTCACAGGTTCACACACTGCCCTCTCAGGGACACACTGCCTGGCCTCCCAGGCATTCATCTGAAATTTAGGTGGAAGCCTTCTGAACCTCAGAACTCCTTCATTATGAATACACCTAAAACCAACGCCATGTGGATATTGCCAAGGTCTGCTACTAGCTGGAGCAGTAGCCAGGCTTCCTTCTCTCTTGGCTGTGGGAGTCGAGTGCCTGGATGGATTGCTGAGAACTCTGACCCTGATTCTGAGGAATAAATTCTTCAATCCAACACCACTCTGGAACCTTGTGTGGCTGCCACTGTCATTCTGGCATGTGGCATTCTACGGCTTTCCCATCGAAGCAAAGTCCGCTCGCTTGAAATTCTGAGGTTGCAAAGGGTGGAGACCTGCTGCCTTCAGTGATATTCTCAGATCATCCTTTCCATTCTCTTGTTCCTTCTTGGCAGTGGAGACCTTCTCAGCTCTATCTTTGCATTCCACAGCTTTATTGGAGCTTCCTTTTTGGCCAAACTTACAACATTTTAAATCATACTGCTGCACTCTTTGCTCTTGATTCTCAACATAAATCTGGCTAAAAGCCTCCAACAACAGCCATGCTACTGCCTCAATATTTGGCTGCTTTGAAATACCTTTAGACAGATTAATTAGTCTGCCATGCTTAATCTTAGTCTCAGGTAAAGTCTCTGGATGCAAACAAAATCCAGACAAAACATTCTGATAAAATATAACACAAATCATGCAGAGTTCAACAACCAGTGCAGTACTTTTTCCTAGCTGAAACCTCCCCAGCCTGTTCTTTACAGGCAAGATTTTCATCAGCTGTCTGGTCTTCCCAGCTCTGAACAGAATCTCTCATACAGAACAGCTGAAGCTGTTCCAGTGCTTCCCTTGTAAGTGACATCGCTAAACCTTTCCTATTTCTTCCCATAAGCCAGTCCCAAAAGCTTGTAATCCATATGGTCAGTGTCTTAGTTACTTTTTACTCTTTGCTGGGACAAATACCAGACACTCAAAATGAAGGAAGGAAAGGTTTATTAAGCTCACAGTTACTGGAGGGTTCAGTCCATATTCCGCTGGCTGCAAGGCAAACAACAGCGTTCATGCGGCAGAAAACAATGAAGAGCAGCTGCAGCAGCGTCCATCAAGCCTCTCTCTTCCTTCTGCACTGGCTACAAAGACCGGCGCAGTGAAGATCAGAGTTCCTCCAAAGTGGCGTGGCTGCCGAGATCAAGCTCCTTCGAAGACTGAGAGTTCTCCATAGAAGCAGGGCAGGTAGGGCAGCTTCATGCCTTTCTCAATATCTGGACCCTACCCACCTGAAGGGTGAGACCCCCACGCTGCAGAGCTGATTCAGCCAAGTTGACACAATGTATCAACTAACACAATCCACCCCTTGTCAACTTGGCAACTAGACATACACTTTTTTTAAGCCAATTTCCAGGTACACAGACATGCTTAAACATTTTACAAATTGAACATTGCATTACATTAGAACCATGACATGCTACCCCTGGCCCTCCAAAGACTCATGCACAACCATTTACACAAAAGACATTTTAGTCCACCTCTTAAGAGTTGCCAAAGTCCTACCAGTTTCAGCAACACTGAAAAGTCCAAGTCCCAACCTTCCAAGATCTAAGGCAAACTCTTAGCTGTAAGCCCCTCTACAAATGAAAAGTTAAACACTTCTAACATTCACAGGCACAAGATAAACATTGCCATTCCAAAAGAGATACACAACAGGATACAAACAACTGGGACCAAAACAAGTCCAAGGTCCAGAAGGGCAAACATTAAGTCCTGTACTTCCCTGTGGACCATCCAAAGCACCCTGTAATGAGTAGTGAGCTCCAAAAGCCTTATGTAGCTCCACTGCTAAGGCATTTCTGCTGGTAGCTCCTAGGGCTTTTCTCTCAGGCCTGCTTTACTCTCTTTTTGCAGCTTTTCTTAGACCATCCACATTCCTGGCTTTTTCAAACTTCTGAGGTTTCCACTGGATAGGCTTCTCACTCACAGCTTCACACACTGCCCTCTCAGGGGCACACTGCCTGGCCTCCCAGGCCTTCTTCTGAAATCTGGGTAGAAGCCTTCTGAACCTCAGAATGCCTGCATTCCTCATGCACCTACAACCAAAGCCACGTGGATAACGCCAAGGGCTGCTGCCAGCTGGAGCAGAAGCCAAGGTTTCCTTTCTCTTGGCTGTAGGGGTTGAGTGCCTGGATTGCTGAGCACTCTGACCCTGATTCTGAGAAACAAATTCTCTATGCGGGCACCATTCTGCAATCTGATGTGGCCACCGCCTCCATTCTGGAATCTGGTGTGGCTGCTGCCTCCATTCTGGAACATGGGGCTCTGCAGCGTTCTCCTCAAAGCAAAGTCCCTCACCCTTGCCATTCTGAGGCTACAAAGGACAAGAACCTTCCACCTCCTGTGATGCCCTTGGGACATCTTTTCGACTCTCCTGTTCCTTCTCAGCAATGGAGATCCTCTTAGCTCTGTCTTCACAGTCCACAGCTTTCCTGGAGCTTCCTTTCTGGTCAAACTCACAACATTTTAAATCATCCTTTTGGACTCTTTGCTCTTGATTCTCAACATAAATCTGGCTAAAAGCCCTCAGTAACAACCAGGCACTGCCCCAATATTTGGCTGCCTTGAAATATCTTTTGCCAGATTGATCAGTCCGCCATGCTTAAACTCAGTCTCAGGCAAAGTCTCTGGACATGAGCAAAATGCAGACAACTTTTCTGCCAGGTCAAAACATAAATGATCCGTAGTCCAACAACCAATGCAATCCTTGCCAGCAGAAACCTCCTCCGGCTGGTCTTTACAGGCAGGCTTTCTGTCAGTCTTCTGGTCTGAGCTCTGACCAGAATCTCCCATACAGAACAACCGAAACTGTTCCAGCGCTTCGCTTGTAGGCGACATCTCTGAACCTTTCCTATCTCTTCCCATAAGCCAGTCCCAAAAGCTTGTGATCCACATGCTTAGCCACAGCAACAACCCCACTCCTGGTACCAAATTCTGTCTTAGTTACTTTTTACTCGTTGCTGGGACAAATACCGGACACTCAAAATGAAGGAAGGAAAGGTTTATTAAGCTCACAGTTACTGGAGGGTTCAGTCCATATTCCGCTGGCTGCAAGGCAAACAACAGCGTTCATGCGGCAGAAAACAATGAAGAGCAGCTGCAGCAGCATCCATCAAGCCTCTCTCTTCCTTCTGCACTGGCTACAAAGACCGGCGCAGTGAAGATCAGAGTTCCTCCAAAGTGGCATGGCTGCCGAGATCAAGCTCCTTCGAAGACTGAGAGTTCTCCATAGAAGCAGGGCAGGTAGGGCAGCTTCATGCCTTTCTCAATATCTGGACCCTACCCACCTGAAGGGTGAGACCCCCACGCTGCAGAGCTGATTCAGCCAAGTTGACACAATGTATCAACTAACACAGTCAGGTTTAGCCACAGCAATGCCCCCACTCTTCTGGTACCAAACTGTGTCTCATTTACTCTTCTTTCATTGTTGGGATAAAAACCAGACACCGAAAATGAAGGAAGGAAATGTTTATTTAGCTCACAGTTACTGAAAGTTTCAATCCATGCTCAGCTGTCCCTAAGGCAGAGTGGCACATGATGGCAGCAAAGAACAAGAGAGGCCGAAGCAGGAGTAGCTGCAACAATGGCTACAGAGAGCAAGTCTGTCTCCTTTAAATTGCATTCAGGCTGTCTGTCCCAGGTTGGTTATGGTATTCAAACCCATAATCCCAGCAGCATTCACACCCATAATCCCAGTAGATCATGAGTTAATCACAAGCTCTACAAGCCCGCCCCATAATGCATGAGGCTTTGAGGAGACATCTGGACACAAACCATAACAGGGGGCATGCAAAACTTTAGCATTTATTAAAAATGTGGAGCTGTGATTACAGGTAATCTTTTGAGAAGTTGACTCATTAAGATCAATAAGATCTATGTTATGACAGGTTAGAATTGGTAAAAACAAGGTAAAAATTTGTGGAAGGAAGTCAGAGTCTGAGGGTGGTGTCAGTGATTGCTTCAAGTTTCCTAGAATATTGGTATTCTAGGAAAGGAGTTTATTATAGAAAAATTTTGAAGATGAATGAAATGAATTATTAACCTTACACTGATTTAAATTATGAGTTGCATGGATAGAAATTTTAATTCACTCAATGTATCTTTGGTTTATAGTTAACAAAGACCTTCCTTTCCCTCACCAATGGCTTGTGCTTGTTGAATGCATAAATCAGGTAGAAAAAATGTATACATGGGTAAGATGTCAGGATGCAGAGTTGGAACAAAAGGAAGCAACAAAACATATCCCCTGTAGAGTGTCTTAATTATTTCTCTCTGATTAAATAAAATATTTGACACTGAAATTTAAGGGAGGAAAGGTTTATTTAACTTAAAGTTTGTACGGGTTTCAGTCCATAATTGGCTGATTCCAGGACAGGGTGCCTTGGCAGAGAGCCTTCTCAGAGAAGAGTAGCTCACGAAACCCACAAAACACCAAAAGTAGCAATGGTCTTCAGCAGCATCTTTCTGTCCCTCGTTTCCTACCCAGACTGCATAGGCTCACGGTGCTCACACCCTTGATCCTAGTGCATTGAACCCAGCATTGCACCATGAGCCAAGCTTATTATTAATAAATTTACAAGTGAGTTTCAAAAATAACTTTTTTTACATATTGTTTGACAGTCACATTCCTTTCCTGAGATGCAGTACACCCACACTGACTGCTGAGGTCAAGAGAGGTTTGCTTTGACTCACATTTCAGTCAATGTCCCACCAGCTCCCAATAAGAAGTGGAGTGGGAAACACATGCTGGAAAATAACTCCTCATGTCTCATCAGGTGAGACGCAGAGAACTAAGGGGAAAGACCGCAAGTGAGTGAAACCCTTTCAGGTCATAGCCACAGTGGCCTGTTTCAGGGCCCAGAGCCTGTCTCCCAACAGCAAGCTCATTAAACCACTCCTGTAATCCAATCCACTCTGAAAATCCCACCTATGATTTAAAACACTGTACTTACATCTGGATATAAACCTTACCATACCCGTTACCAAGATTGCTTGTATATGGGGACATTGCCCCAAAGTGCTTGGAACTATGCCAAGGAAAAATGATTTTAAAGCACCAGGAATCGCTAGAGAAGAGAACAAAGAAACACTATATTCACCTGGCAACGATTTTTAAAGTACAAACAAAAGAATCATGGCTTTGTGCAACATAATCACTTGACAATCCAAAAGCATGATTAATTTGTGTTTTGTAAAACCTATTAGGATTTGTAAATAAATTTGGATTATCATATCATGAATCAGATTAGCAAACTGAAAACAAAGCAGTTAAATAGATGTTTCAGTCCAATTTTAAGCTTTTAAGTAACTAACAAAGATTATTTGCAGATAGCTCAACCTCTGCATTAGTACAACATAGTAAGTTTTGCAATCCTCTAATCCTGTAATATGTTCCATGTAAATTAGACTTGAATAGAAGCAACTTTAGGAAGGCATTAATGAATTTAAGAAAAGCCCTTGAAAGACAGAAATTTTTCTAACCTTGTTTAACACATAGTATACCAAATGTAATTAATCATTGAGTATTTTTCCTTGAATGACATTTAACTAGAGAAGTAACACAAATGTCTTATATGTTACACTGAGTTAATCTTCGTGAGAAATAGACCCCCTTGAGAATTTCTTGAGAAATTTCCTTCCCTCTGTAAAATGGGGCCAATTGGCATTTGAGAATTTTCAGACATTTAAATAAAAATGTTAATCTTGAAAAACTGAATAAAAAATTGAATTTTGTGAGATTGTCTAAGAGCCCAAGAAACTTTTGAAGGTAAAAGAAACAGTAGTGTATATTACTGATTTTCCTAGCTGAACTCTGCAATAATTTGGAAATATTTTGCTTGCACCAGTGTGCTGACTCTACATTACAAAGCTTCTGTCTTGCTGAAACCAGCCCAGACATTTTGCTGAAAGCTCATAGATGATCCTTATTTCACTCACTTGTGAACTATGAGTAAGGAGTGAATCTTCCAGTCAAACAGGATAGCTCAGTGGCCTAACGTGCCTGCTTAGGCTAGCTTAGGCAAAATACAGGGACCTTGGTTTGATCCCAGACACCACATGCCTTGCCTTAAAGTGGGCAGAGCTGGCCACAAAAAGAGGTTAGTCTTCCTTCAAGACCTATCATTAAGGAGTCTTTCCTGTCACAAAGAATAAAAAATTCATATTTCTATTGCTTTATGTGAAAACCTTGGAGTCATTCATGAGTCATGACTTTTTTATATATTATATTCAGTCAATAAAAAAATAACATAGGTAATGGACTTCAGCTTTACATCAGGGAGAGTACTGGGAATGAGGTTTAACTTCAACATTCTGAGAAATAACTGTAAGCACAACAGTGAACAAAAGTATGGAGCAGTTTTCAAGACACAGAACTTCAAGGAGTAATGAGATTGATCCCTGAGAATGCAAACATCCCTGTCTCAGTAAACTGATCCTTGTTAAACTTACTTGGCTTGAAAAGGTTTCCAAGCCAGGCTCAGGCAGGCAAATTATGGCTCTGAACTCTTAAAACTTTCTATTACCATTATTTCAATTTTTCCCTCACCTATCAGCCTTCTGAAAAATCTAGTTCTATTATTGCAATGAATCACATGCCCTTCTGTGTAACCAAATCCATTTAAAATGTTTCCTCCTTACCACTTGACTCAAGAAATTTTCTGTATTTTTTTCTATACTTTTTGCTTTTTGTATATTTTATCTTTATAAAAGCTTAAGTGAATGACAACATTCTGTACATATTCTAGTATATAATTTGAGAAGTTTTGATTTCTTACACAGCCAAGAAACCTTGACTGTAATAAGGAACATAACTGGCACCATAAATGTTTCTTTCTTCTCTAACATCGATCTTCACCTTTTGTTGTCGCTTCAGTTGGACACTGACCGTATTTCCCAACAATATACTGAGTGTTTAGTGCTTTTAAAAAAATCATTGTTTGGGGAGAGGGAGATAGCTCAGAGGCACAAGTCAGAGCCTGTCTGGCAAGCACAAGGTCTTAAGTTTGATCACCAGGACAAAAAAAGTAAAAATTGTTTTAATTTATTCATAAACAATATTTGCAATTACTTTCCCATGAATCTTTTCTGTTCTCCTTGTGGATTGATTTCCTTCTTTGATTCATTTAAATGTCTATAATTTAAATTAATGCTTTATATTATTTTTCTTTATTTCATGAATAAATGAAATAAAATTTCATAACAAAATAATAATAAAATAATAGTTAATACAGTGTGCACGCTTATCTTCATAATAGTAACTCAGAGTGCAAGACATAAACTGGAAAAAACTTTTCTACAAGACAGAAACAAACAGATAATACCAAAACACTGAAAATTCTTTTTAATGAACGAAGAAATGCCAGAATAAATATAACATAATACCATAAGCAGTCAAGCTTTGAATAAGTTGGTCGATGACTGTTCTGCAAATGAATAAACATTTTTAACAAATTTTACTTTGACAAACAAATTATATTTTGCAATATTAGTATACCATGCTAAACATCACATGTTCATCATTGGTTCTCTCTGTCTCTGTCTCTGTCTTTCTGTGTTTGTCTCTGCCTCTCTTTCACAGACAGATTCTCATACAAGAGAAATAATGTGACAGTTGAGTTTGTGTGTCCTTGTATCACTTCCTGTGTGTGCTCCACTTGGATCTAGTCATATATGAATGCCTCACGTTTACCTTTCATTATGCCAGAGCAGTACTCCATGGTGCATAATACATTCTCCTTATTCTGTCACCTGTTGGTGAACATATTAAACTATTTTCAAGATCCAGTTATTATGAATTGTGCTGCTGTAATACATATATGTATGTACTTCTGTAATAAAATTGTTTTAAACTCATTTGAGAAGATACTGAGAAAGGTGATAGTTGTATTCAGTGAAGTTCCTATTTTCAGGTTTTGATGAATGTCCTCACTGATTTCCATAGTGCTTGTAGTAGTTTCCTGTTAGTGATTTGGGTCTAGATGTCCTACTAAAGCATCATGCAGTCATAGGATTTTTTTTCTTTTGAGACAGCTGAAATGATTGTAAGTAACCCGTGGTCCAAATCTTGGATCAAGGGTATCAGTGCTACTCCCACCATAGGGTAAGTTGCCTTCACACAGTACACGGCTCAGTAAGAGGCTCGTCATTTTTTCTCTTTCTCGTTTTTCATGTGTTCCTCTACCATGGACTGTTGCCCTTCTGAACCTGCCTTCAACCTAACTGATGATGGAATGAAACCTCTAAAAACTATGAGCTAAATACACCCTTTTTCCTTTAACCTTGGATGTCAGGTATTTTTTCTCAGCAGCAAGAAAAGTAGCTGAGACATTTACATTCTCATTAACAATATAGAAAAATTCCTTTTCACCCCACATACTCACTAGTATTATTAGTTTTTTTTTGTTTGTTTGTTTTTTCTTAATACGAGCCATTTTTTCTGTGGTATGATGGTAATTCAGTATAGATTTAATTTCTGATTCTCTGATCACCAATATTAGTTACTTTTAGTGGAACTATTTAGCAGGAAGGGTTAACAATTATAATCATATATTCATCAAAGTATGTTGCACCCAACTTTATAAAACAAGCTCTAATTGATATGAAATTTCACAAAATATCAATACAATTATAGTGGGCACCTCAGGATGACTGTCACAAGTGGACACATCAACTAAATAAAAAATCCATTAAAGAACTAACAGATTTGAAACAAACTTTCAAGCAATGGCCTTAAAAAACATATAGTGTTCCAATAAACAAAAACAGAATACATACTCTTTTCAGTGGAGCATCATAGTTTCTCCAAAATAGACCATAGATTGGCCAATGAAACATGGATAAATAAATGCAAAAGCATAAAAGTTCTGCCATGTATATTAACAGATTACAACATGATGGGACTAGAAATCTGGAGCAAAAGAAAGCACATAAACTATGCAAATATATGGAAATTAAACAACGTATTGAATAATCAATGGATCACTGAGGAAATTAAGGAACAACTAAGTCATGATGAAGCCAGTAAAACAGACCAGCACTTATGAGACACAGTGAGAGAATTCAGACAAGAGATGTCTACTGCAGTACATGCCCACACCAGAAAAAAATAGAATAAGACAAAATAAATAATCTAAGGATGCATCTGTAGACTTAAGAAATAGAGGAACAATACAAACAGAAAGCTCAAACAAGGAAGGTTTTCATCTCTTTCAAAGACTTACATTTTACTTTTATAGGCATAACTATCTATCACATCAATCCTGACTCAGTTTCATTTTATTGTATGTTGTGTTTTACTTTCAATAATTCAAATTTAGCATGTTGCTAACTGAAACTATATTGTATTCTAAAGCTCATTTTATAATGTTTCCATCCTTTCCTTAATGTAGATCAGTGTACAACCCCTGCATAATAAAAATATCATAGAAAGATTTCTTCTATTGTCCAATGCAATCATGATCATTTTGTGAACTCAAAACCATTGGCCAATTAAAACTTTACAGGAAATTTCATTGCTCTAACAATATAAACAAAACTTCTAATTAATGAAGAGAATCTTCTTTTTTTATTTTCCCATAATTTTATTGATAAACAAATAGCAATGAGACAGATTCAAATGAAATTGGTAGGACAATTTCAATAATTAACACATTGCATACATTCTTTCTAGTGGTTAATTGCTGTACAAGATGCGGACATGATATCCTATTTACAAACACCATTAGAACAAATCACTCTATTCATTAAGAGAATGCAACTATATATCTATCCTAACCACTTTGAATACACAGATACAAAATGGACATTCATCTGTATACACTTTTTTTTGTTAAGTTCCATTATTTGAATATTATAGGTGTGTAAACTCAGCAAAATATTCTAAAAGAGACCAGCAGCCCATAGCAGTATTGGGTCTTCGGCTTGACTGGCAATGTCAGAATTGTTGACCTGATTCCCCTACAGCTCAACATAACAGCATGGCTTTACTTCTTATATTTCATTTTTATACTTTCCTGCTGGGTGGTTAAAACCAAGGTAAAGCAGGACCTATGCAACAAGAGTTGTAGCTTTTGGGTCTGATAAGGTCAGTGAAATCCCCGCAGAATTTATCCTGAGATCCTGTACCTCACATTGTGGAACCTTTGTCAGTGTCAGCCATGTGGATGAGTCATGGCCATTGCTTGGCCAATGTGCTCCCTGTTTTAGCCTGAGAGAATGCTTTCTCTCCATGAGACTCTCCTTTAGCACACTCTACATCATCAATCACTTTCTTCTTTGGCCCCATAATCTCCTTGATCAGAAAATTTGGGACACTACTGAGTTCCATGATGTTACAGTACAAGTTCTTAAATGTCCTGAGTCTTAATTGACCTTGGAAGGCTAGGGCCAAAATGTTGGCTTTCCTTGCAGCCCTCCTTTTCATCTAATTTTGGTCTGCAAATTTAGGTTGTTACCCATCCAGAAGACAAGCTTATTGTTATTGCCAAACAACTTAGGCTATTAAGCTTAACCTCACTATCTGTCTGCATATCAAACACCTTAGGCATAACATGGAACAGGTATTTTTCATCAAGTATTGATATGTTGAACTTTAAGTCCCTACAGAATATGATAAAAAACATTTAAAAATAAGAATATATTTTAAAAAAACAGGCATAAAGAATTATATACTTCTTATGTTTACATATAAGTCCAAAAATCTCACCCTATACAACCTTGAAGCAGGACAATCCCACAATATTCCTTTTCCTGTCTCTTGCTTTCCTTCACCACCCCCTTCTTCTTGAACAACCATCTACCTGAGAGACATCATAGCACCAACTGGCATGTCATGACAAGTAGCCCATATTCAGAAGACCAGAATAATAGGCACTCCAAGCATGAAACTACTATTACAAATTACCATCTGCAGTGCAGTAGCTTAGTTCACAGGTATCAGTATATATATATAGTTAGTCAGGGTGAGAATCTTCCCAATTAACTCCTAGATTAAAGAATGTTCTGAAGATTCTCAGGATCATTGCCTTGCCCATCTTCTACATATAACTGTATGGCTTGACAATGTTATGTTTCCTAGCTCTTCTTCTTTCCCTCTCTTGATTAATTAGTCCTTGAGTTCCTGCTTTCCTTTTACTTGTATTATACCTTTCTATTTGTATTTCTTCTTTTGAGTTCTTATACTAGGGAAACTATATGATATTTACACATGTGTGGTTGGTTTACTTCACTTATGAGTATATGTTCAAGTGGCATCCACTTCAATATAAAGGCTTCAAGTTTATCATTCTTAATAGCTGAATAATACTCCATTGTGTAAAAGTACCACATCTTTTTCAATCATTCCTCAGGTGATGGGCATCTTGGTTGTTTCCAACATTTTACTATCACAAATCGTGCTGCTATAAACAGGCACACATATATCACTATGATATGATGTTTTCAGATCCTCTGGGAAAATTCCCAGTAGAGGAATAGCTGATTCAAATGGGATTTCCAGTCCAACTTTTCTAAGGAGTCTCCACACTGATTTCCATAATGATTGCACCAGTCTACATTACCACCAGAGGTGGAGAAGGGTTACTTTTTCCCCACAGCCTCTCCAACATTTGTTGTTGGTTGACTTCTTTATGATAGCCATTCTTTCTGGGGTGAGATGATATCTAAATGTTGTTTTAATTTGCATTTCACAGATGGCTAATGATGTGAAGCATTTTTTCATATATTTATTCACTTCTTTAATTTCATCCTCTGAGAAATGTGTGTTCATCTCGGATGCCCATTTCGGGATTGGGTCTTTAAATTTTGGGGCCCTAGTGTTTTTTAGTTCTTTGTAAATTCTAGAGAGCAGACTTTTGTCTGAGAACTTATTTGTCATGATTTTTTCCAAATTTATGGGTTGCCTTTTCACTTTGTTGGTAATTTCTTTTGACTTGAAAAAACTTCTCAGTAAGAGCGGGTTCCAGTTGTTATTCCTTTCAGCTACTTCCCACGTGTTTTGTTTTCTGTTCATGAACTCTTTGCCTACTCCTATGTCTTCAAGAGTTCCTCCTGCTTTCTATTCCAGGAGATTTAGTGTCTCTGCTTTAATGTTTAGATTTTTAATCCATTTTTACTTTAGTTTAGTGCATGGTGATAGACACTTCACAGACATTGCAAGTGTTACATGTTGAAGTTTGTAGCAAGGGCCGGCAGATTACTCAGAAGATTAAAGTGCTTGAATGTAGGCACAGGGGAAGGGCTTCAATCCTGGAGTCTGCTGTGCAGGACCTGCCCCTGGAGTGTGCTGAGACAGCAATGGAAACTGGGCGTGGTGGTGCGTGCCTGTAATCCCAGCACTTGGGAGGGTGTAAACAGGAGAATCACTATGAGTCTGATCTGGTAGTGAGACCCTGAACAGTTGTAGACTCTTCCCTAAAATACAGAATAAATAAATAAATAAAGCAATAAATAAATAAAGCAATAAGTAAATAAATTATTGAATGAATAAATTTCTTTAAAAAATGTTTTGTGGCAATCCAATGTCAGGTATTTTTTATCAGATCCATTTTTCCAATAACATGCTTACTTGAAGTTTATGTCACATTTTGGCTTTTCTCTCAATATTCCAAATGTTTTTAATTCCTTTGTATGTGTCTAGTGCCCTATGTTTTGTAGTAACTTGATATTACTACTGTAATTAGTTTTGTGCACTCCAAGCATCATCATTTAAATATAGTAGACTTAGTTGATAAATGACATATATGCCCTCAATGATCTATAAGTGGGCCTTTCCATTGTTCTTCTATTCTCATAGTCTTGTTCATAATTGAGACCAAAAGTATTGAATTTAGGCCAATGATATCTTCCCCATGACCTCAAAGTGTTCAAGTGTACACATCTTTTTTTATTTTTTTATTTTAGGGAAGAGTCTACAGGGTGTTCAGGGCCTCACTACTAAATCAGACTCATACTGATCTGCCTGTTTACAGCATCCCAAGAGCTGGGATTACAGGCTCACATCACCACACCCAGTCTCAGTTGACATCTCAGTGCACCCCTGGGGCAGAGCTGACAGGGCAGACCAGGGAATCCAACTCCTGGCCCCTGTGCCTGCTTTCAAGTGCTTTAATCTGCTGAGCTATTTGTCCAGCTCTTCCAAGTGTTCAAGTGATAGAATAGATACACATTGTCTTATTAACTGGTCCGATTTCTTGACAGAGTCATTTTGAAAGCTGACAGAGGCTGAAATCATGGCTACTTGCACCAGGTAGCCAAACAGAGAATATAAGGGGTAAGCACTTAAGAGATATTAAAGATTCTAGTTAGTGAATCCATGAAGACCAGAGGAACAAAGTTATGCAATTGCCAAGATAGGAAACATTTTAATGGTCTGGATCAAAACTCAAATTGACCACAAAATTCTCTTAATCCGAACTTTCTTCTTAATGTGTTTGGTACAGGGTCTCACTGCACAGCTTAGATTCATAATGATCCTCCTGTTTTCAGCCTCCTCAGTGCTGTGATTACAGGCATGCATCATCACACCCTGACTCGGCCAGCTCAGCCTGCCCAGGGGTGGGTCAGTGTGGTGTGCAGTTCCAGGGACTGAACCCTGGTCCCTGTGCCTGCCTAAGCAGGTGCTGAGTCCACTGAGCTATCTTGCTGTCCCCTTAGTAAAACTTTAAGTCAAACAAAATAATAATTTTCCCCAAATCTATGAAGAACAAGAGAGGTGAAAAATCTACAAAAAAAAGTTTGAACATAGCAGACCTTGACTCATGTTTAAAGAAAAAATAAAAAAGCTTTCTTCATAACAAAAAAGTAAAGTGCAGAACAAATTTACTAATCTAGAAGCTATGACAATTATCCATATCTACTGAAGATCATTGGTGAATGCTGCTACACTGAACAACAGATTTTCAACCTGGACACAGTTGCCTTACTCTGGAAGGAAATGCCACTTAATATTGTCATAGCTACAGAGGAGACGACAATGTGTAGCTGCAAGCTCCAAAGCATAGTCTGTGTCTCATCAGAAATTAATGCACCTGGTGAATTAAATTTCAAGTCAATTCTCAAGTGTCAATATGAAAATCCGAGGGCCCTTCACAATGGTATTAAATTCTCTTGATGTACTTTGCAAATAAAACAAGAAGTTCCGAGGACAACACAGGTCTTTAGAATATGATTTACTGAACATTTTAAGGAAAATTTCGAGATACATTGCTTGGAAAAAAATCTTTTCAAAATATTACTACTCATCAATAATTTTCCTCGTCATCTAAAACCTCTGATAGAGTAGCACGCAATTTTAATTTTTTATCTTTGTCATGACAACCTCTACTCTGAAGATAAAAGAACCATTTCAAACGTCAAGTTTTATCATTTAAGAAATACATGTTGCGAAGCTGTACAGTGATGTTATTGATTTTTCTGATGGTGCTACACAGAGCAACTTGAAAGACTTCTGGATCCACCACGTTGATGCCACCAAGAATGCTCATGGCTGACAGGAGGGCATTACAATAGCAACGTTAGTGGAAGTGTGGAAGAAGTTGATTCCAGTCCTCATAAATGCCTTTGAGTCAGTCAAGAGTTCAGCAAAGGAAATCACTGAAGAGATCATAGAATTAGCGAGGTAGCAAGAATCAAGAGGGCTGAAGCTATGCCTAGAATTGTTGCAAACTCAGCATGGAATTTTGAAGATTCAGGAGTTGGTCTTCATGGATGAATAATCAAAGTGATGTTTTGAGATCAGAACTATTTCTAGTGAAGAATGTGGTTCGGATGACAAAAATGTTGAATATTATATAAATAATGTTGATTAAAAGTAGCAGAATTTGAAAGAATTAACTATGGATTTATAGAAGCTACATGCACCCCCAAAAGCATTGCATGCCACAGAAGAATGTCTTCTTTAAGGAAGTGTCATTAAATGCATCAAATTTCCTTATTTTCTTATTTTAAGAGTTTACAGTAGCCATACCAACCTTCACAACCCTCATCATAATTAGGAAGCATCAATCAATTTAAAAATAGCAACCCCCACTAGCTTAGAGATTATGGTTTAGTAATCCTGGGGGTAATTGTTAGCATTTTTAAATAAAAAATATTTTTAAATAAGATGCATTCTTTAGGCTATTGCTATTGCGTACTTCATAGGCTATAATATAGTGCAAGCACAACTCTTACATTCAATGTGGCACTGAAAACTTCTTGTGATCTACTGCATTAAACAATCCCTTTACTAGATTCATCAAAACCTGAACTTACAGTATCTGTAATCTATGTTTACAGGAGTCTCATTAAAGGCATTTTCAGCAAGTAGACATTTTGCCTCACATTAAAAGGAAAAAATGTAACCCTGGTTCTTTCTAATCTTAGCCCATACAACACGTACTCATTCTTATTACTTAATCCAACTTCATCTCCTGTCTCTGGCCCAATAACACCTGCCTGTTACAGGTATCAGAACTCAGTATACATCTTACTCATGGTACATTGCAGTTCCATTTATATATTTTTAATTGCTATTGCTGTTCCGTATTTTATTCTTTCCTTTCCTTGGTTTCATTTATTAATTAATATTTCTGCCTGTCACCTGTATATTATAAGATGGCAAATTCAATATATGTTTCTTGTTATTGCCACTTCACTCTCATGCTTGTCATACACTAGTGTGACATCTTCCTATTCAATTGTATCCCGTGACTCCTTGTTTTACCCCAAGGGCTGGTTTAATAACATGGCATAAATTGTGTGGCTTATGAAAAGCAAAGATTAGAATCAACAGAAGAAATGATCAGAGGAATGGCATTGCCCAAAAAATAGATGAGAGTACTAAACTTGTGCAAGAATCAGTAAGGAAATAAAAGAATTGTAGTATGCCATTTGGAGCAAACACAGATGCATAAACACATGTATTCATAACTATGTGACTGTTTATTCCTATTTTTAAATATGTTTTTATTTTTTATCATATTCTGTAGGGACTTAAATTTTAACATATTAAAACTCGATGAAAAATACCTGTCCCACGTTATACCTAAGATGTTTGATATTCAAATAGTGAGGTTAAGCTCAACTGCCTAGGTTGTAGGGTTATAACAATAAGCTTCTTTTCTGGAGGGTTAAACCTAAGTTTGCAAACCAAAAATTAGAGGAAAAGGAGGGCTTCAAGGACAGTCAACATTTTGGCCCTAGCCTTTCAAGATCAGTGAAGAGTCAGGACATCAGAGAACCTGTACTATAACATCATGTAACTCAGTTATATCCCAAATTTTGAGATCAAGGAGATTATGAGGCCACAGAGGAAAGTGATCAATGATATGTAGAGTGTGTCTAAGGAGAGTCACATGGAGAGAAACATTCTGTCAGGCTTTCACAGATAGAAAATTGGTCAAGCAATGGCCGTGTCCACATGGCTGACACTGGCAATATATCTATAAACTGCGATACAGGTTATCAAGGTAAATCCTGAGGGGATTTGACTGACCTTATCAGATGCAAAAGCTATATTTCTGGTTATCTAGGTCCTGTTTTATCTTGGTCTTAACCATCCAGCAGAAAAGAATCAAAACGAGGTATAAAAAGTAAAGCCACATGAATATGCTGAGCTGTGAGAGGCTCAAGTCAACAACTTCTGTCACAGCCAGTCTTACAGAAAACCCACTACCATTATGGACTACTGGACTATATTAGAATATTTTGCTGAATTCATGCACTTATAGTATTAAAATAATAATGGAATACCCTTCTCTGACAAAACTAAACAAAAAAGGGGATATAAATAAACGACCATTCTGTGTCTGTATATTGAAAATAGGATATACAGCTACATTCTCTTAATTCAATGAATAGAAAGGTTTATCCTAATAGTGTTTGTGGACAAGATATTATATTTACATCTTGTAAAATGAATAACCACTAAGACAATAATATGCAATGCATTGTTGAAACTGTCCTATTAATCAGATTTGAAACTGTCTCATTACTATTTGTTTCTCAATAAAATTATTGAAAAAAACTAAAAAATAACTATAATTTCTACTTTAAAATTTATTAGGTAAATTAAAGTTACCCATCAGCCTTAGCATCTCGAGTTAGATCCCAGGAGATCAAAACAATAAAAATTTAAATACCAAATAAAGGATGGAGAAATAATTAAAAGTTATATTCAAGGAAAACGTAAGTTCCCAGGTAGAAGAACATAGGGGATATGAAAATTTGACATAGTTTGAGTTATGTTGCCCAGAGAAAAATTAGTGGAGGAAGAACTAATTATTAAGTAGAATAAAACATAATGGAAAATGTAGAGAGCACTTGAATGGAAAAACTTAAATTTTTCGAGTATTCCTTTAGACTAGTAATGAATGCCGCCCTCCTAAACAGGTTACTATTCAGAATAGGAGCCAGTCACATCCAGGCACCAACAAATGGAGCAGATTTCAGTTACACAATCAAATGGCTTCAGCGCTGTGCACAGCAATACTCAGCAAGGAATTAGAGGCATCTCTTTCCAGCTTGTTACCTGTTTGCAAGAATTCAGACATACTTTTTTTTTTCTTTTTCTTCTTTTTTTTGTGTATTTTAGGACAGGATCTACACGGTCTCACTACTAGATCGGACTCATAGTGATCCTCTTCTTTACAGGCTCCCAAGTGCAGGAATTGCAGGCGCATGCCACCACACCCAGTATCAATCTCAGTCTCAGTGCACCCTGCGGCGTCTACCTAAGCAGGACCTTTATTCTGCAGAGGTGTTTGCTAGCCCCAGAGATATATTCTTGTAAAGAAGAAAAATCTTTATTTTGTACCATATATTTCACCAATAATAAAGATCAAATGACACTGAACTGAGAGAAAAGACCTGCCAATGCCAAAACGTTCAACAAGTCAACATTTACCTGTGAAGGCAAAATTGTGCCAAACTAACTTTACAGACTTCATGCACTATAAATGTAATAGGGAACCCAGGAAGATAGTTCAGTAGAATAAACTCCTGCCTGGCAAGTGCAGGGTCCTGAGTTCAATTCCCTGTACTTCCAAAAAAAGAAAAAAAAGTGTAATAGGAAAATGCAAAAAAAAAAAAAAATCCTTAAAAGTCTGGTAAAAATACATAATAGCATATTTACACAAAAAATTTAAATCAAGATCACATCAGTTCATTATATGCAAACTGCAAAGCTGGTTGCACTTATTTTATTCTGATAGCTTAGTGTATCTATAGTGAAAAGCTGAAGGTAGTATTTTTTATTGACTCTGTGAGCTAATGAACATATTCAAATATAGTATTTGACATGGCAATCTTAATCCAAATTATAAATATGTATAAATGTGTTGATTTTCCAAATTATCTCTCTTTTCATGACCAAAAGAAACTCACTAATTGCTTCTAGAAAGATGGAAATTTGAAAGCCGAATGTATATATCAGTCAACATTTTTTGCTATTATTGATTACCTTTGAGTAAACTTGAACTGTTTAGTCAATTTATAATGATTAAATCTCATCTTCCTCTCAACTTGAATGTGGTATGTGACCAAACTTTTCTTGTGTGAGCATGTCTTTTGGCTTCTTATTTTGAAAGAAGAAATAGGAGTAAAATTACAGATTGTGTCAGGTACTGGCAGCAACGTTGTGTTCTTGGAGAAGTTAATGCCAACACTTGGAGGAGTGAGTGCCCGCATTGAAGGCAAAGCATACTACTGTGGTCAGCTCTGCTCCTAGAGCTCTATAGTTTTGGGCTTTCATCACTGTGACTTCAGTAGTGATTTTTGCTGTGACATTAGAACTTGCCATTATACCAACCACACTACTGTCTTCTCAGGCCTCCGAGGTTATTTTTTCCTTTCCTTTCCTTTTTTTGTTTACTTCAATGCAAATATTTGTTTCCTATTTAAAGTGGAAAGCGTAGAGTCCTGTTGTTTGCCACCCAACAAATAATAGCTTCCAAGCTATAGTCCTGATTCAGGGATTTAAGCATCTTGGCATTCAGTATAGTTAATTCAAGATAATAATATATAGCAAGGAAAATACAATCGTTAATTATTGGAGAACTTAAGGGAAGCACTAAAAGGTAACCTAATGAAGAAATAAATCAAAAAGAATTGAAAAAGAGCAGAAATAAAAGAGAAGAACAGTAAAAACATCAACAAAAATAAATTCAAGTCACCCTGTTTAGAAATTAGAAATTACTATTTCTAATAATTTAGATATGCTTAGTGCCTGGAACACAAGGAAGAGTGAATGTATATTTTAAAATTTGTTATGTTTAAAACTCAGGCTATGGAAAGTTAAATAACAAAAAAACAAAGATGTTGCAAAAAATATATAGAAAATAGAACACTCCCAAGTACCCATGAAATATTTAAAGGCCACATTAAGAAGGACAACAGATTTTTGAGTATATTTTTAACTAACCTCTACATAATGCTACAAAATCAAACTTCAAAATTTCAAACATAGTGTCTTGATTGGACTTCGTCCTTTCTAAATCTCTAGAGGGAATGCCCTTAAATTCTAAATAAATGTTGTTTCATACCATAAAGTTTTTTTTCTTGAGTAGACATTTGATTTTAAACACAAAGAGGTATGATTTATGGCTGAATTTCTCACGGCACTTTAAATATTGTCCATCTCAGCAATGACTAAGTATTTAAGATCTTCTTTGTAATTAATATTACTAACAAGATTAGGGTTAGTTCGACAGCAGTAGTCAGTTCATCTTAATTCTATTTGAATCAAATATAAATTATTTTCTTCTTTTAAACTACTAAAACAGTTACTTAAATTGGACTTCACTGTATGTCATTTGAAGAAATAATATTTTTACCAACATTTCACTGAATTTTGCACCATTGTTTGGCAAATTGGCTCAAGTAATATTTAGCCTTGCTGTAGTTAAGAGAAAGATAAACAGTGTTAACATAGCTATCAGGTATGACAGGGACCATCATGGCCAATACACAGAAAACTGATGCTTTCAAATAATATTCAATTTCAGTATCACTATGATATTTGAACTGTTTAAAAAGACCAAATTTTCTCATGCGAAAAATGTTATATCAAGAATATATTAATATGTTGGTCTTGTAGAGATTATAAATTGAAAGCAATTTAGGTAAAAACATAGTGATATTAAATATACAACTGCATATATTTTAGTAGGATGTTTATTTTATCATTCAATAAGTGACAATAAGAATAACAAATTAATGTCAGTCTGAGAGTACAATGACTGTGTTAAATACAATTGCCATCTTTTACTTACCTTGTCTTGTAGCCCTTTACTAAAACTACTACTGAGGATAGTAGATGTGACCAATTTTGTGATAAGAACTTAGTTAAAAAAATCTTTTGCTTATCTATTTGTTTGGTACAGGGTTTCACAATGTATGCAGCTTGGACTTGTAGTGATCTTCCTGTCTTAGCCTCCCCAGCGTGCGCCACCACACCCAGTGACGGTGGCTGGAACTGCTTGTCTGGGGTTTCAGGGCAAGCATGGCTTGGGGTATGGGGATTGAATCCAGGTTCTTGTGCTTGCCAAGTATGCACATCGACAGCTGAGCTACCTACCCAGACCCCCCATTTTTTTTAAAGCAGCGAGACAGATTTTTTACTTGTTTTTTTGCTGGTTATGGATCTATGTCCAAAGCCACGGGCATTTACCTGGTAATGTTTCTGCCACAGGTACCTAAATTGCACTACCCTCAGGAGTGTGCTTTACCTCTGTTTTCTCACTCTGAAAAACAGACTTGGAAGCATTTGAGTGACAATATTGCCAATGAAGCCCAAGGATATTTCCCACGGTAATAGCTCAGAGAAAATTGTTCCCTACAATGGAAAATTTTGCAAAAGAATGCTTGACCTTTGCTCTTTTTAGATGCTGTTGTTTTATATACTTAGGGAAACAATCCCATAGATCTATGTTATAACTTTAAAATTCACTTACAGCTTTAAATCAGGGTCAAAATCCATAGCTAAGCAAGGATACTACATATTTCTCGACACGTACGGCATTAACCCAATGCTTTATAAGGAGTATTATGAATTTATAGCAAACACTGTGTGGCCTTGCATTACTCAACATAGACAGTTTACATTTAATTGGACTTGAAGAAGAGAATTTCATGCTATATGCAAGGCACAGGAAGCCTAGCATCAAGCACTAAATGCAGAACTAGTGGTCCAATTTTAATTTTAACCTAGCATGGCATGGAATAAGCATAGAAACGGGAAACAAGGAGCTGTTAATTTGTGTGAGAAGTTAGTTACAAAAAAACCCAAGAAGCTAAAAGCTGTTAGTTTATGTTACTGCAGCAAGAGATCCACAACTCTTCCTGGGGGAGTGACAAAACAGTCATTTAATGCCATGTCAACACATGGATCTTGTCTTTCATTAGCAAACTCGCCTGCTGGCTTGGGCACTGTCAGAAATCGACCACCTACTGAAATTCAGAGAGGTGTGGAACCTAGGGAGGTTTAATAATTCTGTTTTGTTTAGCTCTCTTCCTTATATTTTGAAGCTATTTTTCCCATTCTTTTGGAGTAAATATGTATTATCTTTATTTACAAAATGATATTTAAAATGTTTATAATTCCAATGACTTCATTTTCTCTTAATTCCTTTGAGCACTTGGAGTATCTTAACTAATGGAGAGTGACATTTGCCCATAAATTACGCACATTTTATCTCTACACACAGTCTGCCCACATCATCTGTGAATAAATAACCATAAAAAATAAATGGAGAGGAAAAACAACTACATCCATCTCCCTTCTTTCTGCAAAGTGTTCTACTGAGATGTTGGTTAATGATCTAAACAGTATTATAGATCTCAAGTACTTTCCATCCCTCCAGCCTAAACCCTCACAGGACCAACCTGTTAAACTCTTTTGTTCTGAAGGAACACAACTCACAGGCATTGGTTGTATAAATACTAAATAATTCTATAAGAAATCCATGTGACAAAACTAAGAAAAAGCACAAGAAATGAGATGACAATTACACATGGAATTTCACATATGACTTCTTCAAATATTTTGTACAACATCAACCACAGTGGCTAAAACTTAATTCTAGCATTTACATGGCTGAAATATGAGGTCACAAGCTCAAGACTGGGCTTGTCTTGACTGTGTATAAAGAATCCATCCAAAGGGAGGGAAAAATTCCTACATCATGTACCAGATCATATAGAAACAGTTGCAACTATTTGTTTTAAAAAAAAAGGTCACATTTGTTTGTGGTAGAAAATATTAATTTTCTTGTGTAGCAATATCTGAGATTTTTATAATAATATAAATCATAACTTTTATATTAAGCACACAATATTTAAACATAAAAACTAATATGAAGATACTTAGCAGTATACATGGTAGTGGTCATGAAACACCAATGTTCGTGGCAATGCCAGAGTCCAGTGTGCTGAGCATGGGTCATCATGGGACACCTCACATAAGTAATTAATTTAGGCACATGTGCTAGCTCCATGAAGTGATAATGCTTCTAATGAAACTGTTTAAAATATTTCAATGATCCTGTCTTGGAACAGTTTCAGGATCATGTGGAATTATTTAAAATCTTTTGGATTGTATTTAGAAATAATCCAATAATAATGTAGTTTAGTAAAAGGTTTTCTGGTGACAATGAAGATTGACAATGTAATCTTAATTATTTAGTCCAGTGCATTACAGCTAGAATGCATGCATACTCTAGACATGTAATCAGCACACTTGGAGTATGCAAGTAATTGCTGAAGTAGAGCATTAGTTTGGAGAGTTAATAGGTATTTTCAGATGATGAAATTTACATATTAAACTATAATATTAGATACTTAGGTGTCAATATTCTCAGGTTTAAAAATATAAGGTTTTTATTTTCTGTTATTTTTTAATAAAAAGTAAACCATGTGTTTCATTCTAAATTATAAAAACAAATATCTTTTTTATTTTACAGAGAAAAAATAAAAATTTCAAAACAAAATAGCAAGAGGAGAGCAATGTTTAGTGGATTATATATTGCTATCTTTAAATTAGTTACTCAGGGTACAAGACATTGACAATTAATTGTCCAAACAGTATTAACACAAACCTTTTTTAAAATAAACTAAAAGAAATCAGTATAACTTTCTTAAATATCATAGATAGATAGATAGATAGATAGATAGATAGATAGATAGATAGATATAAATGTATATATACATTTCTGTGCTTTTGTCTTCTTTTTTCTCCCCATTCCTGATTTCTGCAGTGGTTGCACTGTTCTACATTCCCACCTGCAGTGGAGAAGTGCTCTTTTTCCCCACAGCCACTCCAGTATTTGCTGTTGGTTGATTTCTTTATTCTTTTTTTTAATTAATTTTATTGAGAAGCAAATATCAATGAGACAGTTTCAAAACAGGTTAGTAGGACAGTTACAATAATTAATGCATTGCATATTGTTGTCTTCATAGTAGTTATTCATATTACAAGATGCAGACATGAAATCCTGTCCAAACACTGTTAGTACAAATCTTTCTTCTCATTGAATTAAGAGAAAGTAGCTATATATCTATCCTAACTATTCTATAAATACAGATACAAACCTGTAGCTCAGTGGTGTCCCAAATTCTCTGATCAAGGAAATTATGGGGCCACAGAGGAAAGTGATCGATGATGTATAATGCAGCTAAGGAGGGTCACCTACAGAGAAAACATTCTTTCAGGCTTTCACAGAGAGCAAATTGGTCAAGCAATGGCCATGATTCCTCCACATAGCTGACACTGTCAAAGGATCTACTAAACTGGTACAGGGTTTCAAGGTAACTCCTGAGAGAATTTGACTGACCTTGGCACATACAAAAGTTACATTTCTTTTTATATAGGTCTCACTTTATCATGGTCTTAATCATGTAGCAGAAAAGTATAACAATGAGGTATAAAAAGTAAAGCCATGTCAATATGCTGAGTTGTAAAAGGCTCAAATCAACAACTTCTGACATTGCCAGTCCTACGGATAATCCACTACTACTATGGACTACTGTACTATATTGGATTATTTGGCTGAATTTACGCACCTAAAATATTTAAATGGCAATGGAATACCAATCTCTGACAAAGCTAAAAAAAAGGGGGGGATATAAATGATAGTTGATTTCTTGATAGCAGCCATTTTTTCCAGGGAAAGAAGGAATATCAGTGTTGCTTCAGTGTGCAGCTAACTAATACCCAGCGATGAAGAACATTTTTTATACATTGAATTGCTGTTTGTATTTCTTTAATTGAGAAGTATTTATTCATCTCAGACACCCACTTTTGGACCAGGTGTTTGCATTTGGGAGATTTGATTTTTTTTTTTTTTTTTTTTTTTTTTTTTTTTTTTTTTTTTTTAGTTATGTATGTGTTCTCAATAGTAATCCTTTGGGGAACAGTTGGCAAGCATTTTTTTCCCACATTGGGGGATGTCTCTTCCCTTTGTTGGTGGTTTCCCTTGCTGTATAAAAACTTTTAAATTAGATGAGATACAAATTGTGTTTTCTTTGTGACAGTTCCAGTGAGATCAGGGTTTTATCCATAAGTCTTTCCCATCACTAATATCTCCAAGAGTTTTATCTATTCTATCTTCCAGCAGACTTAATGGTTCTGTTTTAATGTCTAGATGTTTGATCAATTTTGAATTTATTTTGGTGCATGGAATGTATGGATCCAATTTCAGTCTTCAGCATGTATAAATCCAGTTTTTCCAGCATCATTTATTAAAAAGGCTATCTTTCTTTCAGTGAATTTGTTTTGCACTTTTTGCAAAGAGATGCAAAACTAATCAACCATAAGTTGGATGATTATGTCTGTAGTTGTTTTTCATCTTCTGATCTTAACAAATATCTCTTAATTGAAAATGTAATTCACTAAATGTAAAATATGTTAAGTCAATCATAAGTTTAAAGTTTAAAGGATTATTGAATTAATTTTGTCACATAATATTGCTTTTAATTTCTAAAACATTTCAATTTTTAATAATTTTGAACTTAGTCATCATATGAATCTGAAATGATTTAGAAAAATATTCTAATTGAAAGAAAATAAATGAAATCAAAATTATTTAAATAGTGAAGTTTAAATGAAGCCTAAATTTCAGTTAATTGGTGAAGATCCTTTCTGGAGCACACCAAATTACTGAGAAAGCATTTCATCTTAAATACTATTTATTTCATAATATGTGTACTATTGAGTTTTTCAAAGACTTTGTACTTAATTGGTTCAAAACTATTTTTAATTTTGATTTATTGAATTACAGTCTCAGCATTTGCATGTGAAATGTAGTCCATAATTTTAAACAGACTTGGATCTTAAATTTAAAAGAAAAGCAAGGAAAATAATTCAATATTTTAAGAAAATTCATAATTATTATGAATGAGAAACATAGATGCTTGCTAAGTCCAGTTTCTCATATTTTGGATACCTAATTCTGAGTTTCATTTATAAATATCAGCTTAATCTTTTAAAGAAATGACCATTTACTTCAAATAAAATCTCATTTCTGAAGCATGTCTCCCATCTTTTTCTTCATATATGTATATATATTACTTAACATTTACTACTTGTGCTCTGGCTCACTTCTAAAACAGTCCTATTCTATCTCCACTGTTTTGAATTAGCATTCATTTTCTATAGTATTCATTTCAATAATTTATCTTGATAATCTATCTTTAATTCTAGTTTTAGAGAATTTAAACATATTTTAGAAGGATTTAAAGAAAAAGATTTATTTATTTAGGTTTTTTTTCTCCCTTTTTATATTGTGTATTTATAAGCTTTTTCCTCCTGCACGATCCTTTCTGTGAATTTTGGATTTCCCATGAGAAATATAATGTGTAAGACTCAGACGAAAAAGTTTTGGGGCTGTTGTGTCTTCAACTAGGAGTGAAATAACTCTGTGTGTGTGTGTGTGTGTGTGTGTGTGTGTGTGTGTGTGTGTGTGTATTTAAAATTAAAGTTTTAAAAAACTGGGAAACATCAGATGTCTTTAAGAATTCTAATCAGAAGATCTATCAAAATGTAGTCAGGAACATTTGTTAGAGAACCACAACTCAATTTTTTCACTTAATATATTTGGTTTTGGTTGATTAGAAGATGTCTGTAGCAAGGCATTAACAAACACTGTGATTTGCTGGGGTCAGCCGGGTCTGGAGCTTGGAGATTGAAAGTCATCTTAAATTATGCTATCGGCTTTCAAAAGCTCATTAGGCCTAACCCATGGAGGCGCCACCGACTTCTTGGAATCACCAGCAGGCCCCTCATCAGAAAACCACAGAGCAGTCAGGCTTCTGCTAGCAGAAACCTCAGGACAATTTTGTGTATTAATATTTCAAAAAGTTTGTAGGAACATGGAGTCCCCACTGAGCAGCGCAAACAGCTCAGACACAGTTCCAGTCAGTCAACCTGCCCGGAGCTGCTGAGTGTTCGCTGTCTCCAGACTTGGCAAACTGCAGAGAGAAAAGAGACAGAAGAAAATGAAATGAGTGTCGTCATTTGATTAATGAATTCCCATAATTGGAGAGTCAGATAAGCAGTAAATAGGAGAATATGAGTTACAGGAAACTGAGAATTTTATCCTGTAATATGGTCAGAGATTTTTGATGACTATTAATTTTTTTTTCCAGGAGAACCAAGATTTGAAGATTTGGTTCTTTCTAATCTAAGGCTCTAGGAGACATGCAATCTAATTTTCATCATATAGTTATAAAAATAAAATCTGAGCTATCAAATGAAGTGGTGGAAATTAAAGGTTTCTTTATACCTTATAAGAAATCATTTTTATGAAGAAAACAAAATATAAGCCAGATGGACTCTTAGGGATTTTGGACACGTATGATATACAGCAAAATATAAATTTTATAATAAGAAAATGAGCACAAAGTTCAACGTATGTTGTGAAGATAGATTATTAAAGAAAAACAATAAATAAAAACTGCAATTATGTTTGAATAAACATAATGTACATCATTCTATATGTGTAGGTGCTTTTATAGTTTATCATTTATCTATAATTGATCTATTTTAGTTAGAAAAGTCTCATAATATTTAAAATTATTTACCTCTTCAGGAAGTATATTTGCAAGCATTTACATCTCAAGTTTAAAAAAATTTAAGATGCTCATAACAGGTACATTTTCCATGTTACATGAAGTTGAATCTAAAATTTTCTTTCACAAATTAGAATGAGAGGAAATTAATACTCTTATGGTATTACACAAGCCATATTCCTGTTGTATTACTTGATTTATTTATTTATTTATTTATTTATTTATTTATATTACCAGGGATTGAACTCAGGACCTTGTGCTTTCCAGGTAGATTCGTATGCCAGTAAGCTATCTTCCTAGCTTACTTTTTTTTTTTTTATCACAAAACACAGTTTCTATTCCTATCAGAAGTTGAGGTCTCCTGAGGGCCAGCTTTACTGTGAATTACCATAAATAGACTGCTTTCATTAACTAACATTTCATACCTCATACATTAACACCCACCCCTAATTTTAAAACATGGGGCCTAGCTATGTTGCCGAGACTGGCTTTTAATTTACCATAATCCTAAGGATATTGAATTATAAGTGTGTACTTTGATCGTGAAGTCTCATTTACAATTGTAGTCTCACATGACCAATAAAATCTTTTCCATGCATACACCCACATATAACACACACGTGCACACACATATACATATAAATACTATTTTATGCTGTTAGCCAAATGTTTCCAATATTGTAATTTATATAATCATGTGTGTCTTCAAAATCTTTGACAACTCTGATATGAAGAGGAATTCCTAAGTGCTTTCACTTCTCTTTTAGGTAGCTGCTTCATGCCACAATGCTAACACAGCAAACAGCACTGGGACCTACTTTCCTTTGGTATGTTCTATGCCATGGGAGCTTTTCACTCTTGTTGACAGTATTCCAAATGAAATTTGATGGGAGAACACTGTTCATCACATGACCTGAGCAAATTAATAAAATTTGGTGTCTGACTTTTCATTTCAGTTATGAAGTATAATATAAAAATATGGTTGAATTTTAAAATTAAAAAAATTCATATTTAGTACAGAAAAAATATCTTACTCTTACTCCAATGCTTACCCTTGTTTTACACCCATTTATTCCTTTGTTCTTGATTCCTGTGGAGTGACCCAAGAGGTCTTTGCTGTCTTTAGTTGCACTGCCTTGGCTGTCTTGATGCCTGAATTGATTCAAAATATTTTCTTTTCTGGTTGTTTGAGTGTGGGGAAAAGGCAGATGTCACAGATTCCATGAGAAGGTGGACAAGCACAATATAACGTTTTTGTGAGCCTGCCTCTCCAATGGATTTCAGTCGGTACAGACCTTCTCATTTCTTAAGATTGAATATTTCCTGGTGGGTAACCAAACAGACTATTGCCTGTGTTTTCTCTTGGCACAGTCATTTCTTTCACAGGTGCCTTGAACATTTTAGAAAATGTGTTTCTCACCACCTGATGTCTGTCACTCTTAAACCAATATTTCCTCTGAGCTCTCAGTTTCCGCCTTTGATCCATCTCCTGGAGTTTATGTTTTCCATAAAGTAGCTAAGGTGATTCTGTTAAATTGTAGGTCGAATTATATTTCCTTTTAGAGTGTCTCATGGTTTTCCACTTTCTGCAAGGTGTAAGCCAAAGCCTTGCCTACTTCATCCTCATTCTCCAGTTCTTCTTTAGCCTCTTCAGTCTTCTTCAGTGTATCCTGCTTTTTTCATGTTGACCTCCCAGGTTTACCTTGGTAAGCCATTGATATTGCCATACCAGGCCTCTGCCTTTGCTGTGCCTACTGCCTCATCCACTAACTCTGATCATACATCTTCCCACATGTGTGTTTTCCAGTTTAAATATAATTACACATCATTTGTTTCCAAAGATGTAGCTGAACTGCAGTCTGTCAAATCTAATAAACAATTGTTAATCAGCTTGAATGCTGACAGATATTTTTGTTTTTGTTTTTGTAAATGGTACTGGGGATTGAATTCAGAGCCTGGTGCATGCTAGGCAAGCACTCTAACACTGAGTTACACCCCCCAGCCCAAATGCTGATAGTGTTAACCACATATTTTTGAGCAACCCTGGGTTTCTGCATAGAGCTTAAGTACTATGAAGAGTAAGATCATTAAGTCCTATATAGTAAATAATGAAAGGCTTCATTCATTTTGTCAGTTACCTTGAAAGTGCATATGAAATTTTTTATCTGGAAAACTATGAAGTCAGTCAGATATACATTTCTTCCAAGAATATTGAACATTTTATCACCTACTGGAAATACCACAGTTCTTACCATAAAATGTTTATTTTGAAAATATTTATTGATGCAAAATCTTTACACATAAAACTTAGTTTGCCATTATGTCAATGAGCTTTTACTTATTAGTGTTTCCTTATACCAACCTAAAACAAGAGTTTTCAGATACAGGCTTTTCACTTAGATTTTCACAATTAGTGACAATAAATAGCAGTTTATTAATATAATATCTTCAGTTCTAAATTCAAACATACATGTGTCCATATGTCTCCACTCAGACTCAGAAGTGCAGAAATTTCTTTTATGTTTTTAATAGATTTTATGTGGCTATTGAAAAAGAAAGAATAAACAAGGTGCCTAACATCGCTTATGTTTAGATTCTCATTCTTTATGACAATAAATGCTCATTCAACTACACTCACAATTTTCTTTTGACTTCTGCTTCAAAAGACACAAAATGCATTCTATTTCCTGTGTACTGATGGCTGATGTCATAACTATGGAATCCATTGCCAATGCATATATCATTCAATAATGAGAACTAAATTAATCAGCGTAAATTGCTTTGTTCTCAGATCTTGATGATTTTAAGTTAGAATACTTGAGATAGAAAAGTTTTGTAAGCTCTTAGATGTTCTTAGTCATTATATAAATATAATTTCTTATATTATCATTGCTTCTCAGAGCATGAGCACCTTCATTCGCACCTTGGAGTTGAGTGTAAGTAGCTTCTACTGGCAGTAATTTCATCTGATGGGCAAGGGGACCTAGCACTCCATACACAATAGATTGAAAAATCTTAAAAGAAAATCTGTGCCTCTCAGAAACTGTGGTTTCAATCATCAGAATTCTAACTAATACTTGTAATTAGTTTTCATCATAAGGGAAATGGGGAACATCTGAAAATACTGAGTCGGTTTAGTGCAGAGAGCATGATGATCCTCCGGCAGTCTATGATGATATTAAGACCTTGCATATTTGCATGAACTAATGGTATTAAAATGAACAATTTTGAATTTATTATCTGATTATTTCAGTACATTAGAACATTGCAAATACAACCTTTAATAAACCCCATTTCTGAAGGAACATAATAGAGTAAATAAAGACAAGTGTGTAATTCAAGACGTTGGAAGTCATGGTTCTGAACACTTACCATAAATAAATGCAAAACGTTTGAGAAGAGAAAAAAATGTTAATCTAGATTTAAATATTAACATATGCATGAATCAAATTATCACAATAATCCACCAATATGTAAAATATTTGTATTTTATATATGTTAACAAATAAATGAAATTTAAAAGAAGATTATCATTACTTCTGGGGCTGATTATGTATTCATTTGAGAACATTCATGCCAAGAACTGTTTGAAAATGCATCTGAAATGGGCAGCAATTTTGTCATTTGAATGAAAGATTTTTAATGCTTCCAGTAACAAATAATTGTGTAGATTTGAATTTTGAGATTAGTGTAGCAAATAAATGTATCCATTTTTCCTCCTTTTTACATTACTTCAACTATCATATTATCACTTGCTTTGAGAGATATCTAATGGTCTATCATTATTAATGTCAAACATACAACCTTATATCAAAATGCTATTTTAAAATGTTTTTATAAGCATGCTCGAAAAGTACAGCTTTTCATATTTAAATCAGACTGTTTACATATAATTCAAAAATGCTATAATGCATATCATATAATATTTCTAAGTTTAAATTATATGCGACCAATTAATAATGAGTACTGAATAATTTCCATAATTTTTCCATAAGTGTATGCATGAAATAGGTTCTTAAATTGTGATGTACAGAATTATAGCTGTGGCTGTAATTTAAATGAATTATTGTGTGTATTTTATTTTTAGTTTAGAGATTTAAAATCACAGAAGACCACATAAAATCTGGTTCATATACAACAACATGTAGAGATGATTTGACTCTACAGTTCTCATTTTTACTACTTTGAAGATGCTTACTGCATAAAAATTATGTAAAATTAGTTAGCTAATGAAGAAAAAAGACACTTTCAAAAAGTATTCTTGGAATGTCATATATAGCTTCTCAAAATTAGATCTTAAATAAAAGGAAATATTTAATATTTTGATTCAGTGTTAGGAAGGACACTTAAGGATTTTATTCACCAAGAATAATTAATGTGCTGTTTTTTCCAAATATTTTTCCATGTTTAGAAAATTGCAAATATCTATGAAAAATAATTCCTGCTATAGTAAATTTTATTCTACCTTTTTTAGACTAATAACCTAGACCAGTAATAGAACAATAGAGGGGCTGGTGAGATGGCTCAGTGATCTAAAGCACCTACTTAGAACAAGCTCAGCAAAGCACAGGGACCGCGGTTCAATCCCCCAGCACCACATGCCAGCCAGCCCCGCCCGCTGGTGGGCTGAGCTGGCCACACACACACACATACACACACACACACATAAATAAATAAATACATTAAAAATTAAAAAAAAACAAGAACAATAGATAAATGGTTACCTAGTAGGAAGACCCTAAAATTAACCAAAAGGAACTCCAAAGGTAGCTATTATGTACAGCAATTGGTACCTAACTTTATAACCCCAAAGGTTTTAATTAACCAACTAAGTATGAAATAGCTATTTTGCTTTGATTCACTTTACTCAGTTTATACAGACATTGCTCATTGATTTTGTTTGCAAAAGAGTGTTCCCTTATACAAATGCACAATAGCGTGGGGGACCCAAGCTGGGCCATGGGTGGGTACCACACTGAGGGGTGTTTGGAACCCAGCCTCACAGGTGAGCAAGAGGCAAGCAGCAGGCAGGTGAATAAGTCAACTTTCATATTTATTTTTAGCGGCTGCTTGTGTTCTCATGGCCACTTGAGTTCTGACTCCTGTCAGATCAGTGTGGATATCAGATTCTCATGGATGGGCAAAGCTTCTGCGAACTGTGCATACAAGAAATCTATATAGCTAGTTCGGGCTCCACCCACAGTCAGCTGGCTCCAAAGCAGGGTAGCACGGCGAGGAGCATTGCAGAGGAGAAGGAGGCCATAGCAAACAGGCAGCAGACAGTGATGCAGCAAGCAGCAGCAGCCAGCCTGCTTTGGAGTCTCCCTTCACATTTCATGCAGTAATAAGCCTATTGATTGGTGGCACTACATTCAATGTGAGGCTTCTGTTGTCCATATCCTTACGCCAAGTAGCACATCCTAAATCTGTATCCATACACCATACTCCAGCTACATTTAAATTCCCCACCTATAATTGCATGAGGTTTTGAGGGTCATCTACTTACAAGTCATAATAATTCTGAAAACAAGTGCACTTGTTTCCTGGAAAAATGGTCGTTCATAAAACACTTCTCTGGACAGAAAAGGTTGGAGACCATTTCCATGGTGCATCACTAGCAACTGGGGAATAACGAAAACAGTGTGTGTGCCCCTATTTAGAATGGTGAGTTAATCAATTGAGATACATGACGATGTGCATATTTTCACTATTGCAATGTGTCTTCCGGGCAAATTCCTAGAAGGGTAGTTTTTGGTATTGAAATAGTCTTAAGCAAATTTTTTAAGCATCATCAAATTTATGCCTTGAATATTCACACCAATGTTTATTCTCAGCACCAGAGTATGAGAACACTTCTTCCCTGATGGCATCACTAAGCCAATGTTATCTTATTTTCTACTTGTTTAGGAAATATCTTCTTAATGTTTGTCGTACTTTTCAATATTTGTCAATGAGATAGATAAGAAATAGCATCCAATATTTGTCAATGAGATAGATAAGAAATAGCATCTCATTGTTGTTACTTTTTTCATTTCTCTAGTTAAAACTATTTGCATATTATATATTTCAGAGTCAGTTTGGCACCTTGTGTGTGCATTATCTATATATTAGATTTTTGTTGAAATCTTCATTTAAACACTTTAAGGTGTATATAGATATATGCGGTGCAAAATTAAAGACTTTTGAAGATCCTTCCTTTTCCTTCATTCCCTTCCTTCTTTTCTTCCCACATCCTTTTATTCTTTCTTTTACTTAGGCTCATATAAAGGAGTAAAATCATAAAAATCAATTAATATCAAATAGAAACCTGGGGAAAATATAAGGATACACATACACAAAATAGCTGCGGTAGTTGTAATACTGGTTTCTATTGGTTTTTTGAAAGGAACAGTTAATGCGTAATTGTTTCATTAACCTCACATGAGTATGTTTGGTAACCTGAGCAACTGCTTTGGTTTTTTGTTTGTTTATCTTCTTCTTCTTCTTCTTCTTCTTCTTCTTCTTCTTCTTCTTCTTCTTCTTCTTCTTCTTCTTCTTCTTCTTCTTCTT
>NW_004524644.1:12468825-12470431 GCF_000260255.1 Octodon degus
GTCAGACTCATAGTGATCCACCTGTTTACAGCCTCCAAAGAGCTGGGATTACAGGTGCTCACCACCATGCCCAGTCTCATTGCTGTCTCAGTGTGCCCCGGAGCTGGGGCAAGCACAGCAGGTGTGGGGATTGAACCTGCAGGCCGTGTGCCTGCTTGCAGGAGATTTAATCTGGTAAGCTATTTGGCTGCACCCTGACATTTTTAAAGAGAATAAAAATAGTGAAAAAATAGAAGAGATACAACACTTCACTGGGCAAAATGATAAGATGGTTTCATTATATTTAATATTGTTGTCTTTGAATTAGTTGTTCAGATTGCCAGTTACAAGCAGGCAAAATTGGTACAATAAATAATAAATAAAAAGAAGGAAAAACTTTTCAGTGTTAACTGTTTCTTTCAATAGACCAGTAGAAATCAGCAGTACAATTACCCAAATGGCCATCGTATGAAGAATGGATGAAAAACATTTGACTGTTCTATACAGTAGAGTACTGCTCAGCTATAAAGAAAGATAAACTTGAGGCTTTTTTAGTTAAGTGGATGCAACCTGTCCTCATAAGTGAAATAATTCACATGCACATGTGTAAACATTGTACTGTCTTTCTCATATAAGAAACTGTAAGAATAAATAAATCTGCAAGGCACAATAGATACAGTAAAACAGAAGGAAACTTAACATGAGTCACAAAACATGGAGAAGGGGGGAAGGAGAAAAGAGGAAAAGAATGAAAGGGGAAAATGATGTAAGTATATCTAAAGACTAGCTGAGATGATTGTACTGCTCATTCCTATCAGTTTTTTGAAGATAGCAATCAATGTTTTAACCTTTACTTTGAGCAACTAATTTAAAGATAAGGATATGTATTATAATAACAATTCTTAATTTTTATCACCTTGTTTTGAAATTCTGTCTCATTTTTATTGTTTTGTTTTGTGATGCTTTGCTTTTGCTTTGTGTTTGCTTTTTTCTCTTGTTTTTAAAATAAAAGAGAAACAACAAACAAATCTCTTATGATTTTAAGGTACAAACATTTAATTTGCTTTTGAAAATTCAGTAAATAAGCAAAATGTCAAAATACACACGAAGCTGTGTTTTCTTCCATGTAATTGGAATTAGGTCTGTTCCTTGGCAAAATCACCAGTTAGATTATTTTTTAGGAACTTAAATCTGAGGTTGTGATGACCTCTGACATTGAACAGCACTAAAAACACTAAGGCAGTAAGAAATAAATCTCTTGGTTTGTTGAGATAACTTGCCTGCCCAAGCACCTGCCTGGCAAGTGCAAAGACTTCGGCTCAGTTCCCAGTACTGCATGCTGTGCCGCCTGTGCCAGCCACCAAAACTGAGCCTGGTGGCACACGTCTATACTCCCAGTGCTGGGGAGACTGAGACAGGAAGGTCACCAACAGTTTGAGCTGCATAGTGAGACCCTATACCAAATGAATACATGAAAGATTGAAAAATGCTTTAGAAATAAATTTATTTAACTGAGATACAGACCTGTTCCTCCAAGCACATAGTTAAAATTACATATATATCACTTTTCCATTTGATGACACTCAACAGCAGTATTCACTTCATTTGAGTCACAGCCAGTAAAGAC
>NW_004524644.1:12470531-12485687 GCF_000260255.1 Octodon degus
GTCTGCACTAGAAAGAAAATTAGATAAAATCAGGCAGCATTGTTAGAGAATCTTTTCCAAGACATTTCTGCTGAGGCCCTGAAGTGATTTACACGTTTATCTTTCGCAGTCATTTTGAACCTGGGGTAGAGCCAGAGCAGCCCAATGCCAGGTCTGGTGACTGAAATGGATGAGGACACCTTTTCATGTCTTTATCAGCCTGTCTTTCATTGGATGTCATTCAGCAAACATAGTCCCTTCCTTTGGGTCACACCTTGAAAAGATATGCACACAGACTACCAGAGTGCTTTAAAAAGGAAGAGAAATGGTGGAATGAGGAGTTGTGTACCTAGGGAGCATATTTTGAAGAGCACTTAAGGCACCATGTCAACTGTTGTTGTGAATTCTTAAAATGTAAACATCTTTGTATACTTTGATCACTGCTTGAAATAGTGTGCAAAATTCTACAGCATATTAAAAGTCATCTCCCATGCTTATGTGAGATTTATTTCAGGGATGCCAGGATGGATCAACACATGCAACACAGTAAATATGATGCTTACATCAGTTCAGAAAAACACATAAACATGTATGATACACACACACGCACGCGCACACACACACACACACACACACAGAGCTGTATATGAAAAGTCCAGAGCCAACATCAAACTGAATGTGGAAACACTGAGAGATATTTTTTTCTCAAAGATCTGAAGCAATTTGTCATAGCTAAATGTTGGAAACAACCAAAATGCCCAGCAAACAAGATGTGGTATTTTTACACAATGGAGTATTATTCAGCTATAAAAATGATAAACTAGAGATTTTTTTGTATGTAAATGGTTGCAACTGGAGAGTATGTTCTTAAGTGAAATAAATCAGATCAGCATGTGTAGACATCCAACTGTTGTATTAATATAAAAACCTGGAGGAGTAAATGAAATCTGAAAGGTACAGCATATACTGTGAAAGGGAAAGTATCTGTTCAAAGGAAAGCAACAACTGAATGAGGGAAAGGACAAAAAAAAATGGAAAAACATTTATATTCAGCATGGATTGGAAAATTGTACTGCTGATTTCTGCTTGTTGATTAAAAGGAGCACTTAATGCTTAATTTTTCTTCTCCTTTATAATGTCTTATAACTTTTCTTTTTGCCTGTTGTGCTTACATCTGGTAATCTAAACAACTATTTTGAAGACAATGTTGTGCAATATAACAGCAGCTACTGAATTCTTTCTACCCTTACGGAAAATCTGTATCAATCTAACGCTTTCATAGCTGTTTAATTTGCTCTCTTTAAAAAAGTAAGAAATAAAGTTCTGGAAAAATATGCATACTCTGTTTTACCACTCGTAGTCCACATAGTCCTGAACTTTGGTACGGTTTGCATCCTTGCTTCCCAAAGTCTGATTCCTAAATCTTGAATCCCAGAGTGGTAAGAAAGCCAGTGCTGTGGGCTGGTAGGAGGCGAGGCCTCGTGGAGAGCCTGTCGGTCACTGGAGGCTTGTCCTGGAGGGGCGCTGTGGGCCCTGGTGTGCTTCCTGTCTCTTACACCTGCTTCCTAGCTGACAAACCAAGATGTCCGCTCGGCTGCTTGTGACTGACATGAAGTGGAACCCGCATTTGAGTCCCAAAGCAGAGGGCTACTTGATCTTGGATTGAAATATTCAGAATTTTGAAAAAAGAAAATATTATAAGGTAATAGCCTTGAGCATTTTATTATGCTATTCCTAAGGTGGCTACTGTATGCTTTAAACCAGAGCAACTGGGCAAGAGAAAGAAAAATATGCATATTCATATTGAAGAGAAAGACATAACATTTTCCTGGTGTGGACATCATGATCACACATATATCCTAGAGAATACCAAAAAATTACAATTAATAAACAAATTTAATAAAGATGAAAGATGGAATACCTCCAACCCAGGCACAAAAATTAGTAGCATACTGTACATCAATAAGCAATTACTTTAAAAAATAATTTTGAAAAGTAAATTAAAAAGTAATATCACTTAAATAGATCCATATTTAATACAATCTATGTCAAAATACCTCTCTTGAAATTAGGAAAACAATTCTAAAATTTTTATAGAACTAAAAAGGTCCTAATAACAAAAGCAATCTTGAGAAGTGTCCTAAGTGAAAAACAAAATGCAGGTAACTACAGGTTACAGATGGCAAGAAAGAAAGGAATGAATTGCTTAATAGGCACAAAGACAAAGCTAAGTGAAATAAAGTCTGGTGTGCTATTCATACAAAATGAGAAAGAATAACAATAATGCTTCAAAAAATTGTTTTCAGTAAAAAATTTTCTGCCTCTTAGTAATTCCCATTATCCTATCTGCCACAAACCCTGATACCTGTCTTGGACTCCACTTAATCTAGGTAGCTAACATTGTGAAATAAACAGTATTTGTGCTTCGGGATCAGGCGCGAGCGCGCACGCGCGCGCGTGTGTGTGTGTGTTTGTGTGTGTAGTTTTAGGGAAGGGTCTACAGGGTGTTCAGGGTCTCAGTACTAGATTAGACTCATAGTGATCCACCCATTTACAGCCTCCCAAGTGCTAGGATTACAGGTGTGAGCGACCACGCCCAGTCTCAATTGCCTTCTCAGCTTGCGCAGGGAGCGGGCCAGCACACCTGCTTGCAGGCACTTTGATCCTCTGAGCTCTTTGGCCGGCCCTAGGCTGGTGCTTATTTTTATTTCAAGGTTCATCCATGCCATAGAAAGTATCACACTTGCGTTCATTCTGTGTGTTAGTAGTATTCCATTGTATGCACATACCGCATCTTTCATCCTTTGTCTGCTGATGAAGATTTGGTTTGTTCCTACATTTTGGTAAATATGATTAAAACTATTGTCGACACAAAACATTTTCAAAATGTTCTAGTTTTAGTTATATTTTATAATTATATAAATACTTTGAAATTTCTGTATGTTTATTATTATAAAATATGTTTCCTTTTCATAGATAAAAAATGTGTAGGTATATAAAATATAGCCATACAATCTCCTGATGTCTTTTTAAGATCTCATTATCGATCATTTTCAATTTTTTAAAATTTCTTTAAATACTTTTTTTCAGTATGTTTAGTACAGTGTTTCACTATGCAGCTCACAGACTCGTAGTGGTCCTCCTGCCTCAGCCTCCCTAGCACTGAGATTGCAGGTGGCACCTGGTTTCGGTGACTGGAAGAGCATAAAGTACCGGCAATTGAACCCAGATTCTTGCACTTGCCAGAAAGCAACTTGCACCACCGAGCTATCCTCCTGGCCCCAGTGTTAGTTTTTAGAACACTATTTCTCACAGCACACCCGTCAGTGCCTGGTGGATGTCTTCACACTAGTTGTTGGGCTTCACCTCGAGTGTCTGAGTTTGGGTTTTGCTTTTTACCTAAAGCTGGATAATCTTGCCTCAGAAAATTATAAGTAAACTTTTATATTTAATCTCAAAGGTAAGGTTTTATTTTGTTATAATGATGATGATGATTTTCAATACAGGGTCTCTCTACGTGGCTCGGACTCACAGTGACCCTCCTGTTTTCAACTTCCCCAGAGCTGGGATTACAGGCATGCACCACCATGTCCTGTCTTAGTGGCAGGCTTAGCATGTCTGGGGGCAGGGCCAGCACAGCATGCAGGACCAAGGATCAGACCCTGGTCTCTGCGCCTGACAGGTAGGTGCTTTTGCAGCCAGTATATCTCCCCAGCCCTTTGTGAATTAATTTATCATGAATACTGTTTATCCTTCTTGGTCTTAGACTAAAAATTATAGTGCTAAATAAATTTTCATATTTTGTTATAGGGCATAATGTAAGAGAACAAGTTCTGATTAGGAAAGGGCGAATGAATATAATGCAAAGATGATTAAAATAATAAAAACTTACAGAATAGCAAAAGGTCAGTGTGAGGATGGAAAGTTACTAAAATCTCCAGAGACCACAAAATAATAATGCAGAATTTATGACTGAACTACTTTTGGATAACAAGCATATAGATATGTTAAGAGACTAAAAAGGGCATCAAATAAGACTGAAAATAATGTTGAAAAAATTAAGGAAAATTTGCATGAAACACTCTGAGGAAGGAGAGAATTAGGGTTTCTCACAAAGGGAATTAGGTGCAGATCAAGGAAGGCTGTTAAGATTATGTAGGGATCAACTTCTAGATTCAATATATTGAAATCCAACATCAGTTGCCTCAATACATATTAGGAGGTTAAACAAGAGAACCACGAATAGATATAAAAAGAGAATTGGGCAAAGGAGTTTGAAATGAGAAAAAATTTCAAGATTATTGTCTTTTAGTTTGACGTAGGAAATGCAATGTTGCTTAGGTGCAAATAAAAAGTATCAATATTTTAATGGAGAAGGTGATAGGCAGAAGCATCACACTCTCTTACTTAACGCATCCCTAGTTTTCAAGCTATTCATCTGATTTCTCCAAAGTGAGACCAAGAAATGTGGATGGATCTGAAGTATATTTCTAGCTTAGACTTCAAAAGCCATGCAGTTTTCTAGTCAAAACATAACACATATCTAGTTATATCATTATTATTTACAGTCTCAATGAGTTCAAAGGTTTCACATGAATAAATAAACCAAAAGAGATATAACTTACAGTCACTAACACTCCCAAATTCACCTCTACTTACTTAATTTTTATATTTTTTTCACTTTCATCAAAACTAGATGTCTTGGGATTTATACAGAACTTATTATTTTACAAATGCCTAGGTTTCCATCTACACTAATTACTACTAATGAGATGATTGTTTTCAAAGTGAAAGTAGACTCTGAACACATTTATTTTAGAAATATAGATCAAAATGTATGATTTAAGAAATAGACATTAATATAGTATTTTTAAAATTTTTCTATTGAGACAATGTAGAATTCCAAAATATAGTGCTTCCATTTTCCCTTGTGCTTGCCAGGGAAGCGCTTATTCCACTCAACCATCTCCTCGGCCCCTCCTTTGAATTAATTTATCTTAGGTATTGTGACAGTTTTGTATTTCTCTTATTATTGTACTATGAATATAATTATTATGTGTTATGTAATTATTACATATTCATTTTCTGCTAAAATAAGTTTTTCTGGTTTACCAAAGTAGGTGCTTAAATAATACAGGGTAAATATCTAAATTTTTACATAGTAATTTTAACTATGAACTTCCTTCAAGACACTAATTTCCTTTCCTTTCACAAACTTTGATTTTATGATTATTCAATTTAAAGTAATTTCTGATTTCTTTCATGATTACTGGACTATTCAGCCATTTAGAAGTACACATTTAAACTATATAAATATTTTGAAGATTTTACTAATATCTTTAGTTATTTCATTTTTAAATTGACACCTGTTTTTGCCCTTCAGCCTATGATCTGTCTTGATTAATGTCTCTCTGGCACTTGAGCATAATGTTTATTTTGTAATTCTTGCATATGGTGTTAATTAAATGGTAATGAGGTCAGAATGTTTGCTAATTCTGTTCAAAAAATTCATGTATATTTTCAATAACTATTAAAGTTAAAGCATCCATTTATACCTGGATTTCTCTCTTAGTCCCTTTCGCTCTTTTAATCTTTGCAATGTGTAGATTGATTTTAAGCTTCTTTTCTCTTGTGGCTTGTTTCTAGATGGGTCCCCAAAGCTGCACGGGCTTATGGCTGGAGCTTTTCAAATCTGTGCTAGGAATCTATGCTATGTAATGCTGAGATAAAGGATGTGCGCTGGAATTTCTGGAGCCTCACCCTGAATGCGAAAGCTACCACCCTAGGGGGCCTAACCCGGATGGAATATAAGGGACAGAAAGAGGGCGCTCTCTTGCTTATTACTTAGTGCTTTGCTGATTGACTGCCTTCTGCCCACCGCGGACCTGCGCAGCCCCTCTGCTGTGCCCCCGGCGCTCAGAGCTGAGAAACTGTGAACGGAAAATTCCACAAGCTATGAATTCCTATCAACCTCTTCTTAAATTTGAGTATCAGGTATTTTGTCCCAGCAAAGAGAAAAATGACTACCAAATATCATTTGGATTATTTTTACTTTCTGTTAAATTTTCACATGGATTAGCATTTTTTTCCTCTTCACCTTTTCTGGGGTTTGCTTTGTTTTGCTTGTGTACTGGGAATTGAACTCAGGACCTGACACTAGCCGGGCAGGCACCGGTGCCCCTGAACTCTATACTCTGCACCAGCTTCTGTAACATTCTTAGAAAATCTATTTTGTCTTGTAATTATGGTCACATTAGTGTTTCTGTGGTATTGTTAGCATGAAATATTTTCAGTTTTTTCTACTCTTGAAGTTTACAATTAGGGTATATTTAGTACAGAGAACAGAGCAATGAACAGTGTTTTGCACTAGCAAATGTGTTTCTCCCACAATAAATGCTTTCACCCCAGGGCATGTGCATGTGTACACGCAGAGTTAGCTTCCATTTTACTTCTCCGGTTCCTTCCTCTTACCCCGCTCCTCATCTTCTTCTTATGTCCACAAGACCTATGTCCTTGTGTCTTCTCATCTATCATTTATTTTTCTCTTTATTTATACTTTGAATTTCTTATACGAACATGAGTGTTATCGTTTTTAAGCCAATTAAGAAAAACTCTGCATTAAAATTTCTTTAAATTTAAGGCAAGTTGCAATGATATCATCTTGCACTGAACTTCAATGCAGTGTTTCTTCTCCACTTTTCTTGTCTCCTACTTCTGTGTTTTATTTTCTGAGTGGTGGCTAGCACCTGAAATGTAGACCATTAATTTACTTAAACATATCTCTAAATATTCTCTAACTGTGCACACACTTTCAGAGACCAAAAGCAGAATATGTTGATTTCTACAATCCCCTGTCTACATTGCAACGTTTATTATATATTATATATACATATATATACATATATATGTCAAAAATCCCATTGTACATATTTACTGTTTGTGGTTTATTTGATAATTTTGAAAGAAATTTTACAAAGACAACGTATTAGTTTTACTTACTCACAAACTCAGATGATCTAGTATTTTTCCTCTTTGTTCATTCAAAATAAATTTCCTCATACCTGAAGCAATTTTCTGTTTAGGGCCCTTATAGTATAGGGTATTCTTTTTTTTTCCTTTGGATTTAGGACAGGGTGTACAGGGTGTACAGTGTCTCACTGTGTAGATTAGACTTGTAGTGATCCTCCTATTCACAGCTTCCCAAATTTTGGGATAACAGACCCGCACCCCCATGCTCAATCTCAGCTGCCATCTCACCACTCCCCAAGGGTGGGGCCAGCACAGCAGGCCAAGGGATTGCACTCCTGGCCCCTGCATCTAAACAGGGCCAGGGAGATAGCTCAGGAGAATAAGTGCTTGCCTGGAAAGTGCAAGGGCCTGAGTTCAATCCCTGGTTCTGAAAAAAGGAAAGAAAGAAGGAAAGAAAGAAAGAAAGAAAGAAAGAAAGAAAGAAAGAAAGAAAGAAAGAAAGAAAGAAGCAGAATCTTTAATCTGCTGGGGTATTGATAGGGCAATGAATCCTTTAAGTTTTCTCTGCCTATGGTCAAATTCAAAAGGTAATTGTTTTATCTACTCTAGAATACATAAAAAATCTAGTGTTTTAATATACTGTTTTAAGCTGAATTGTACTTCTCCTCCAGTTCATCTGCTGAAGCTTTATATCTGCTATTATGATGGACATTTAAAAAATGGAACTTTGATTCATTGAAGTCATACAGTTGAACTCCTGAAGTGACCAGGCACCATTCTTGAAAAAGCAGCAAGTGTCACGGATGGCTGGCCTACCACACAGTACTCCCACACATGAAGATGGTGGCTGTTCTCAGCAGGGAGGCCTCAGCACAGCTCAGGTCTGCTGCCATCTTGGTTTTGAGCTCCCGGCTTCCAGAACTTTAAGAAACTCTCTTTGTCTTGTGTTAGTTCAAGCGCAGCAATGCAGCTATGGTGCGAAGGGCAATTAGTCATGTTTAATTCATTGGCTGAAATTAACACTCTTACTGCTTTGCTCTTCCCCTGCTCATGTGCCTTTAGTTCAGTGGAAGAAATGAGAAGTTCTTGATTTTGAGTTGGTTATATTTGCTTAGATATGAAATAATTCTGTATTCATATGTTCCCATATATATTCTAAGTCAGTTCATTTAAGTGCTCATGATAAAGCTATATTTCAGCAAACTAAATTGTAGATATACCTGCATGCAACAGAAAAATCTTGCCAAATAGCTGCAAATAGAAATATCATGGCGTAGTCTTGTGTTTGAACTGCAAATATTTGCCATGTTTTCATCGAAACAACTCGAAGAAAATATTGCAAAACCAGTGTTAAAGGATCAATTTAACAGCTCTAGATCTAAAGAAAGGCATATTTTTTTTTTCACCGAATGACCTCAGGGCAGGTTTGGCTGCCTTGAGTTGTGGGGATCGAACCACAGCAACCTGAGCCTGACTGCTTTGTTGAAGCAGCCACTTAAAGAACTGAACTAAGGGGCAGGCCCCCCAAAAGGCATGTTTTAACAAGTTCAATTTGCTCAAAAAATAAGAACAGAAGTAGTTAAAGATATGTTTTACTTATCAAAAGAAGAAAAAATCTATGAAAGATTTTAACAACATTTATATACAAACCTTGATATTACCAGAGGTAATGTAAGACAGTTTGTTAGCAAAATTTATTGTGATCTTAGCAAATAGAATATAAAAATTTGCAGGGAGAAAGAAGAGATTGGTAAACTGATTACATATGACTACATAGAAAAAGGAGATCGAATAGGTATATTTGCTAAAAAAATAGTTTAGAAAACGAGTGATGTTTAAATGTTTGTTTTTAATGAGGAACTAATGATAGGCCAAAGCAATTCAAATAAAGCGGAGAAATTACTATCTCATCAGAAAGGAGAATTTCTTAAAAGTAACAAAATGGAGTCATATTTTCCTAAACATTGCAAAAATCTATTGAACACAATGATAATTGCCTTCTTTGAATATTGTTTATTGTTAATTCAAATCATAGGAAAGTTAAACTCTGAAAAAATCCAACTAAATTTTCCAGTGAAACACAGAATGCTTTCAATATTACACTGCTGAAAATGGTGAGAAAAGATGATGCTTTAGTAACGATGAGGAAACCTGAGAAAACTTCCTGGAAGAGAATTTCCAAGAGAGGCTGTGTTGAGGAGTCACATAGCACGATGACAGTGTGGGCTCGGTCCTGGAATAAAGGACGGTGTGAGCAGAGTTCTTCCTGACCGACTGTGTATGAGCTCATTGAGGTGAAGGTGAACAGGTCTAATCTAAGCAACATTTGCTTCTGTGGACTCACAGATTTCTTCCTTACTGCCTGAGAACTCCCTGCAGCAGGGGTGGTAAACTTACAGCATGCATTTTCTTAAGGACAAAAGATGTGAATGAGCAATTTGTGTTTTCTAAAGTAAAACCTCAGTTTTTGGGCTTCATCGCGGTGCTGGCATTTTGCAAAGAATAAATGGGTTTTCCATTTCAGTTAGTGCACTTTTTCTAAAGCATTTGTCTCCCTGCACTATACACCATTTAAAATAGTACGTGGGAATTGTAAATATCTGAGACAAAAAAGAAGGGAATTAGTAGGAAGGTTCTGAATCCAGTAAAGATAGTAAGTGCTACATTAAGGAAATGTGTAAAATTAATATGAAGGTTGTGCTTGTTTGACCTAACCCCAGTCTTCTAGAAGGCTAAAATGCAAGAGGAAATTTGAAGGTCAGTGTGGGATTTCAGCAACATATATTAGAAGTGCTCCAGGATTTCCAGCTTTAGTCTCAGTTCCTGTTAAGAATCAGCTGAATGTTACTCTTTCAGACATACCTACTCTGATGAGGGAAAAAATATTGGCTGTGTGTTTTTTTTTGTTTTTTTTTTTTTGTTTTTTTTGTTTTTTTTGGTGTGTGTTTCCCAGTACCGGGGGACTGAACTCAGGACCTTGCACTTGCCAAGCAAGCCCTTATTCTACTGAGCTATCTCCCTGGCCCTAGGGAAAAAATATTAGAAAGAATATTTCATAGGACTGGGGAGATAACTCAGCAGTCTAAGGGCCTGCCTGGTTAGTGCAAGGACTCTGGCTTGATCACTGGTACCCCATGTTGAATAGGCCATATGCCATGCCAACCCTGAAATCGGGTGTGGTGGTACAATCCTGTAATCCCACTTCTGGGGAGATTGAGACAGGAGGATCATTATGAGTCTGTGCTGCATAGCAAGATCCTGTACCAAATAAATCAATAATAATAATAATAATAATAATAATAATAATAACTTCCAAAAAGCATTTCATAGATATATGCAATTATTTTTTTTTGGCTGGCTCAGCCCACTCAAAGAGGGCAGGGCTGGTGCGGCATGTGATGTGGGGGATCGAACTGTGCTCCCCTGCATCTGCCTAAACTTGCCTAAGCAGGCACTTTGGACCACTGAGCTATCTCACTGGCCCCAGATATATGAAATTCTTACAGCGAACAAAATAACCTACTAACTAATCTTGAAGAGAAGGTGTTTGTTCATATGTCTCCAATAATATTGTGTTACTGAAACTGAAATTGTATAATTATGTACTAGTTGGAGGAGAATGAGAATTATTATCATTGAAAATTTGTTAACTACATATATTAGGGCCAAAACAACATACTTACTGGTAGATTCTTATGTTCTCAACACAGTTTAGGTACCTACATCCTGAATTACAAAAGTCCATGTTGGTAAAACCAATACCAATCTTTCTTTTTCCCTCTCTCTCCTCAGTTTATCCCTCCGGTATCTATGCAGTCGAAACTCTGTAATGATCTTTGGTGAAGTAAGTGTGAATTTGGAGGCATTAACTATTTGTGATACATTACTCCAGGAGCTGAAAATGGACCTAAGAAGTAGTTAGCATGAAACTTGCACTATCTTTAGGTGTGCTATTAAATGAAATATGGGTTTGTGAATGCCTGTGGGAGAGAACTGGAGAGAACTAATTCAGTTCAGAAGTGGGAACTTCTCTGAATCAGAAATGGTGGAACCAGGTCTTTCCTAGTACAGAAGCAAACTGTTTAGGATTCCACACACTCTGTGATAGGAATTAGAGGGTATGCAAACTGAAGAGTAATAATGACCAATTTTAAATTTCATTGAATAGTTTACTTCTAAGTTAATAGAATTTTTATTGATTTTAATTTTTATATTTAACCTACAAATTTTGCATTTCTTTAACTCACAAAAGATCTTTGTGTCATTATTGCCCTAAAATTTTGAAATAGGAAAAGGTTCATATTCATATTTGAAGGGGGTTTATGTTGCTGCCTTTTTATTTGTGGAGTTTGATTGGCCTTAAAATTTTTTAGCTCAATTTGCTATTCTAGGAAACAGGACTGTGTGTATTTTAATATGAATAATGGAATAAGAACTGCTTATTTTCATCCCTGAAATTAATTTACATACTGTGAGCCTAGGTCTATTGAAAAGGCTTCTGAAGGTCACATCTGTTCTGCCCACCAGGGTCTCAGAAAAATAATTACAAAATGCTTATAATTGGAGAAGTGGTCCTTAAAGTGGGAGCCCCTGCGACTGCCACTTTGGAAACTGCTTATGCCCAGAAGTATGACCTTGTGTATTTTAAATTTTTCTTTGCATTTCTGTCTGGAACTGAATCTACAAATTCAGAATCTACAGTGTTCTCTATAAATAGAGTTGATGAGGAATTTTTAGTATTCTGGTGGTTCAGTATCTTGAAAACCTCAAGGTGTCTCTTCATAAAAACTTGTAATTTCAAAGATAAGATCTTTCAAGAATGATAGGCTGTTTTACTGATGGACACAGCAATCTGCATGAACATGCTTCTGTCCAATCCTAGTATAAATCCAATGTTTTCCATTTCAGAACTATTAAGTCTATCTTTTTAAAATTCATATTATCAATTGTCAAAGAGCTATCCATTCAAAAGACCAGACATGGTGTCTATCATATCCCATCCTTCTAAGTTGGCTTCTTTTTTTTTTCTTTTACATTTTTTAAAGCTTATATTTCTTTATTCATTTGGTACAGGGCCTTGCTACACAGCTCAAACTTGTGGTGATCCTCCTGTCTCAGCCTTTCCATACCTGGGATTATAGGAGTGCTTCACAAGCAGTTTTGGGGCAGGCACAGCATGCAGTACTGGGGATCAAACCCAGATCCTTACCAGGAAGGCACTTAGAACCCTGACCTATCTCCACAGCCCTAGGCTGGCTTCTTTGACCAGTACTAGGAGGTAGAGCCAACTGCATGCATGGCTTACAAAAGTGTAAATCTAGGTGTGCATAGTGTCAGAAAACTTTGTGCAAAGACGCTCAGACGTTATTCAGAGTTGATGACTCAGGCATCATTTCCACCCCTAATATTGAATTCTTTTATTTAATTCATTTTTTATAGGTACTGTTTCCTGAAATGACTAATTTATCCATTTTCTACTTACAACTGTTGAAATTTGGTTCATTGTATTCTCTGGAATACACTACAACTTAAAATGTACTAACTTGTGATTTTTTAATTGTTTCTTTGAAGTAGAGGCACTTTTGACACTTGTAAGACCAATAAAGGGAAGAGTAAGTACAAATTTTATTACTTTTACTCCCAAATTTTCTGACTTTTCAATTACATTAAATGTGAGAAAAAACTTTTCATCTTCTGAACTTTATTACTTCTGACAGTTTAAGTCTTCACAAATGCAACAGATTTTCGTGTTCATCTTTAACGAAATTAAAAAATTTCAACTAATTACACAATGAAAGTATGCATAATAAAAAATACTTTCTTGAATATATAGCTGAATACTTATGACTATTAGACAGCGTAAATAAATTCCATCTTTCTACCTCCAAGGTAAAGTTATTACATATTGTAACTCAATTGTATTTATGCCCAAACAAGAATTTATTATGTATTCCCTCATTGTGTAATTATTTGAAATAAATATTTTAAATAATTTCATCAGCTGTAATTTTTAATATTTTGGTTAGTAGAGAAAGCACGTAATGAAAAGGGCAAAGCAATCTTATTGAGAGTCACATCCTCTTGCACTGAGCCATTGATTAGCAGAGAGATGGCAAGTATGACACATTTTGCTGGCCTGATTCTATTGGCTGACAATTTTTTGTGTATTTGTAGATATCTTCGAATTTTTGTATATTTTGTAGATAGATTCAAAAATGGTATAATTCAGCATGCACACTATATAAATGTGTGTGCACATCATTAATTATTGAGTACAAGAGGAAAAGTATGTTATATAATCTTTGGTTTATCCCCTACAAAAATGTTTCATGATATTTTTTCTCAAAATCAAGTTCTTATGAAAGTAACATCCTCAAATTAGAAATCCTATATCCTATTCAACAGACTGCATGGAGTCTCAGAAACAATAAAAGAAAAACATATTAAAATACTATTTTATATATTCTTGAGTGTTGTTTACTTAACATATATGTGGTCATCATAAAATCACTAAGGGCTGGCCAGATAGCTCAGTGGGCTGAAGTGCCTGCTTAGGCAGGATGCAGGGACAAGGGTTTCATCCCGAGTGTGCCATGTCAGCCTCACTCCCAGGGCGTGCTGAGACGACAGTTGAGACTGGGCATGGTGACGCATGCCTGCAATCCTAGCACTTGGGAGGCTGAAAAACAAGAGAATCACTAAGAGTCCAATCTGTGCAGTGAGACCTTGTAAACCCTGTATTAAATATATTTTTAAAAAAGCTCTAAGTAATTTGCATGTTTTTAATGTACTTTATTAGTAATGAGTGTGGTAATAAATTAAATCCTGCTTAGGTATTTTGAAATATAACTTTGCATGCTTTATAAAATAGAATAAATGCTTTAAATTTAACTTTCTAATTGTTTCTGTATCTTAATAGCATAATCATAACTTTCCATTCTTTTTATATGAAATTTTGTATTTTATTTAATTCTCATTATCTACTATCTACACTGCCCTTTGTATGATAATTTTAAAGTATATCTTATCTTCACTTTTGAGTAAAAGATTTACAAGCAAAATTTTACTATTATTATACCTTTCAAAAATATTGAATATTATCTTACCAAATTAGATGATAGAATCATGTAATCCTAATATTTCACCAGTGAAATTATCTAAAAGTAGCAACATTTTACTAATGTCACACTAGCTTAATTTATCACTTTCATTCTGATAAAATACAGTTTTGAATTTAAGAAATGATTCAAGTATTTACCATGCGTTTCATTTGCTTTCCTAATATCCTGCTCTGAATTTCATCTTTTTTGAATTGTGTTCAGTAATATGATGGAAACATCGCTGTGGTTTTTTGGTGTAAATTCAATTCTTCCACTGAGTTCAACACACATTTTTTCATTATACTTTTGCAAATAGAACTTTTAAATAAATGCATTTTGTAAGTTCATAGGCTCTTAGTGGAAATTTTGGACATGACATTAATATCTAATTTACTAAGTTAGTGTAAACTATTTGTAATATATATATATATATATATTATATATGATAGTTTTAAATGTATAAAAAAATTGAAAAATCAAAAATTAGCCTGCTTTTTAGTCAGTTTCCCCTCTCATTAGCCTCCTGTGTTGCTAAGGCAAAATTGTAAAATCAATAATATAACAGTAGATAATTTTATATTAAATCAGCTCGATAGCTTATTTGTACTTACTTTATTTTACCCGATATTCTTTTTCTGTCCCAAGATCCAATTAAGGACACCACAAATCACTGAGTAGACTACTGTCGACTGGTGGTTTCCTACTTCTCTTGCTTTTTATGACCTTGAGATTCATGAGAATTAAAGTCTGATGTTTTGTGGACACTTCTCTACTATACAAAGGGAGTGGGACTTAATTTTCTTCTCCTTTAGGTATGAGTATTTATGTAAATGACTGAGATTATTTTGAATACAAGGCACTTCTTCTACTAGTGTTTGCATTAAGAAGTGATATATGTGTAGTAGTATTGGAGTTTCATTTCATATATAGGGACAGAACATAACACTATTTCTTTTATTTTTCTAATTTTACTTGTAAATAGCTCTTCAAGTTGGAACCAACATTGTGACACACTGATATCAGTGGGTGCTTGCACTTCTAATTAAAAAAATATATATATATGTATATACGTATATATACATACATATATAGTATATACATATATAGT
>NW_004524644.1:12485787-12487176 GCF_000260255.1 Octodon degus
AGAGAGAGAGAGAGAGAGAGAGAGAGAGAGAGAGAGCTTATGGTAGTTTTCTTGCCACTGTTCTGGAATCAGCCTTCTTCAGGAAGCACTGGGGCTAGCATATCCTTATGGAGAAGTGTCAGATATACCAAGACCTGAGTGCAGTTTGTGTTTGTTGTTATTGAGCTATCAAATTTTCTAGTTCTTTAAACTGACAGAAAACAGAAATATATAAGTGTATAGTAAATTATATGTACTATGTAGTCATTACTCAGATGGCTTACAAAATTTACTAAATTGATTGATTTAAAAATAAATGAGGCACACCAGGGGGATAGCTCAGTGGAGCAAGTGCTTGCCTGGCAAGCACAAGGTCCTGAGTTCAATCCCTGGTGCCACAATAAAAATATAAATAAATAAATAAATAAATAAATAAGGGGCCAATGAGATGGCTCCGCAAGCTAAACACCTGCTTAGGTGAGCAGGGACCAGGGCTGCATTCCCAGCACTGAAGGCCATGCTGGCCCTGCCCTCGAGTGCAGAGCCTTGCACCAAGACTGGGCATGGTGGTGCACGCCTAGAAACCCAGTGCTGGAGAAGCTGAAAACAGGAGGATCACTATGTGTCCAACCTGCGTAATGAGACCCTTTATCAAATACATAATAAATAAATAAAATATAAATAAATAAATGAGAAGATGTATTTATTCAAATCACACAGTGAAATACAATCCTCAAAACCACATACTGCTTACTATATTTTAAATCAATGTTAGTAGACTCTTATAATGCTTACATGTAATTGACATAAATATGTAATCGAGGATAACAATTGTTATATAAAATTATCCATTTATTTTTGTATTTTAAGGAGAATAACAGAATTTGTCAGGAAGAAATTTAAAAGAAAAGACAAACACAATATGCGCCCTCGAGTGAGAAGTGCATTGTAATTTGTAGCTGGCAATATGTATGTGTATTTGACAATAGGAAGCTGTAGGATTTCTGTATTTCTAGATTTGGGCTTCCTTTAAAGGAGATAATTCACATCTGTGTACAAATAGGTGGCGCTAGTGAGAGAATGTTCCATTTTATTTATTTTTTTTTATTTTAGTAAAGATGGATGATTTAAGATGTTTGGCTTACAACACCCTTTGACTTCTGTTTCTTGTAAGGTCAGGTTTCTGTCCTTCTTTGATCAACTACACTTATTTAAACACTTGTCTCATAGGTGAAGGATTTTGGGTGGAAGCACCTACAAGAGCCTTAAAGCATCCTAAGCAGTACAGATGCAGATAACGTTAGCTGACTTGGTGTTCTGAATGCACAGTGTGCTTGAAAACATGATTCACAAAATATAATGTAGCTTATCTCTTCTTTCCTTTGTTCTGTCTTCTCTCTCTCTGTCTCT
>NW_004524644.1:12487276-12516009 GCF_000260255.1 Octodon degus
ACAGGGTCTCACTATGCAGTTCAGATTCATAGTGATCCTCCTGTCTTCCTATCTCAGCCTCCCCAGTGCTGGGATTACAGGTTTACTCCAGCATACCCTGTTTTGGGGCCATGTTTCCAGGGCCAGCATGGCATGCAGTACCAGGGATTGAACCCAGGATCTTGCACATGCCAGGCAGGTGATTAGGCCACTGAGCTATCTCCCAGCCTTGTCATAGATCTCACTTAAGTGTTCATTTTAAAGTGTATAACTCCCATTCTCCTAAATGATTAGATCATGCTGCATCCTTTGACAGATTAGCAAGTTGTCTTTGTGTGTAGTACTAAACATTAAGAGGTAAATCACGTAAATGTGAAGATGAAAATAAACAACCAATTATGAATGTTTTAAATTAACTGTAGAAAATTGTATTAAAACTTCTAGAATGAGTTTGCATTTATTATATCCATGAACCAAAGTCATTATTTCTGTTATACTTAATAAGTTCTAGTTTCTGGTTTGAATTGAAAAAGTGTGAATTTTCCTAAGCAATTTATTAGTTTTGAAATTATAGTATGACTTACAATGTGTAGTCAAAATCACATTCCTTATCTGGACTAACACTCTCTTTTATGGAGAAAATATGATAATCTTTTGTCTGTAATGAATGTGGAAGTTCAAGCAACTCTAAATTTGACTGTCTTTGCTTTTACATTCATTTCATGATTAATTTACAGAAAATTCTGGAGTATGAGCAAGAATCTTAAAAAATGAGATTATGTGAAATAGTTCTTCGTCTTGCAATCCGAAACTCTGACTTGTAGCACGAAGAATTTCAAGGCTATAGTTGAAGAAAATTCAATGATACATTCAAATATTTCCTTTGTTTTACCTCAAAACAAAAAAAGCAGAATAAGCAATATTTATAAATTCAGTGATCTATTCATCTCAGCCTTTCTTCTCACTCTTTATTCTAACAGACTTTAAAACATACCCAGTGAAGGTGTTCACACCAGAAAGGCTTACTGGATGAGTACGCACGCCAATGCTACATATCATTTTATTTCTTTTCACCACTGGAGTAGCTTAGGTCCTTGTGTTCCCACAAAATCCATACATTGAAATTTTTTTGTTTATTTATTTTTACATTTATTTATTGTGTGTGTGTGTGTGTGTGTGTGTGTGTGTGTGTGTGTGGCCAGCTCAGCCCACCAGGGGGCGGGGCTGGCTGGCATGTGGTGCTGGGGGATCGAACCGCGGTCCCTGTGCTTTGCCAAGCTTGTTCCAAGTAGGTGCTTTAGACCACTGAGCCATCTCTCCAGCCCCCATACATTGAAATTGTAGCCTTCAAGATGAGGCTATGAGGTGGGGACTTTGGAGTTGAGGATATAAGGTTGGGGACTTTGGAGTTAAGTATGTATTGGGTGTAGAGAGATAATAAATGCAAATGTGGCCTTTTAAAGAAAAACTCCGGTCCAGCAGATAGCTTGGCAGACTAAAGTGCCTGCTTAGACAGACTCAGCGACCAGGGTTTGCATCCCCAGCATACTCTTCCGGCCCTGCCCCTGGAGCGCACTGAGATGGCAATTGAAAATGGGAGTGGTGGCGCGCACCTGTAATCCCAGTGCTGAGGTTGAAAATAGGATCACTAGGAGTCTGATCTGTGTAGTAGACCATGTAGATCCTGTATTAAATACAAAGGAAATAAAAGACTTTTACTCCCTTCTTTTATGTGAAGTTACAGTGAAAAAATGGGCATCAATGAGGAAGAAAAACCTATTTTTAGACACTTTGCTAGCGAAGTTTGCAGTCATCAAAACTGCCCAAATAAATTTAAGTTTATGTAAGCCACATAGGCTACTGCATTGTTTTAGCAGACTGCCTTAATGAATGAGTGGGCTCTACAGGAAGATACTAAAAAAAATATCCAGATGTAAGGTACATGTTTAAATTTTAAAACATGCATTATAATAAAAGACATTTCATCATTGTTCTCCCTCAAAATACCCCTCCTGGCTTTGCAAGCACTTCTCACAGTTTTAAAACAATTTCTGGAAGTTTATTTCAAGAGTGGATTTGACTGACCTTGTCCGATACAAAAGTTACATGTCTTGTCGTATAAGTCTGGCTTTATCTTGATCTTAACCATCCAGCAGAAAAGTTATGAATACAAAGTATAAAAAGTAAAGCCATATTAATATGCTGAGCTGTAAAAGGCTCAAGTCAACAACTTCTGACATTGCCAGTTCTATAGATAACCCACTATAATTATGGACTACCGGACTGCATTGGAACATTTTGCTGAATTCACACACCTATAATATTTAAATGACAATGGAATACTCATCTCTGACAAAATTAAACAAAGAACATATTTATGAGGCACAGGATGATCAATAATGTGGAGTGTTTTGCTGCCTGGTGCCATCCAATAGACTTGCAGGCTCACAAGAGTATTTACCTAGGGACCGGGGAGATGGCTGAGTAGAATAAGCACTGCCCTGGTGAGAGCAAGGGTCTGAGTTCAATCCCTGGTTCAGAAAAAAAAAAAAAAAAGAGCATTTACCTCAATCCAATCCAAGCTATCTATAAGAAATCAACTAGCATAATACTAAATCCATAAAAGCTGAAAACTTTTACTCTAAAATCAGGAACAGCACAAGGATGCCCACCATCACCATTCTTTTCATAGTTATGGAAATATTAGCCAGAGCAGTTAGACCACAGAGAGAAATAAAAAGTAAGGGTAGGAAAAGAAAAAGTTAAAATAGCATTGTTTGTAGGTGCCATGACGCTGCACATGGAAGCTCACAGCATTTCTAAGGCTCCTAGAGTGAATAACCAATATGTGGTGCATGGCTGGCTACAAAATCAGCACTCAAAAATTAGTAGCGTTCTTGTACAGAAATAAACTCCCCGAGAGAGAAACTAGAGAAACGATACCTTTTACAGTCACATTCACAAGCATTCCAGTGAGTCCTCATCCTCCTTATTCACAGGGTCAGGCACTGTCCAGATTCTGGCTCTTACTCCAAGTCGAAATGACAGTGAAGTACAAGCCTTTTGAATCCAGAGAGCTGGAGCACCCACCCATGGTGGTGCAACCAAGACAAACAAGAAGACCTCTGGAACTGCTGCAGAGTGTCACGAACAATGGGTTCAGTGTGTCTGAGCAAGGAGAAGCACCGTGACGAAGGGTTAGGGCAAAGTATATTTATTGTATTTTTAAAAGCTTGAACACACGATGTAGTTTTTTATCACAACCTCATACAATGTCTATCTTGAAGGGTGGTTAAAGTAAAACAAGGTAGCATGTGTAAATAAGTATCTTGCAACTGAGTCCAAAATATATTAGCACTTTATTAAAACTCCACTGTTATTTTCCTTCTTATTAGCCTTACAAATGGGGCTGTGTATAGTTAAGTGGAAGCACACACACAAGAAAAAATGGAAGTGAAGATTGCTATTGGCTCAATGGTGCAACCTAAAATCATAGTCCTATAAAAGCTTTAAAAAGAGTCTTTTTAGTGTGCCTGACTATAATTTGGATATTATATCTATAATAGAATATTATAAATAATTCCAAAGGGTATCTATGTCTGTTTAGTTTGTCCATAATCCATAATTAAACTATAAAGAAAGATTTAAGTGTTTGTAAACTGAGACATCCAAACATTACCATGAAGGATGGGGTGGGGAAGATACAACACAGAGCAAACTTCTAAGTCATCTAAAAGATACCAATAGATATTTCTACCAAAGAGAAACTCTGAGGTCATTTGAAAACATCTGAGAAATATCTGCCTGAAAAGAGCGAAGAGCTATTACCAATGTGCCTGGATATAATTTGGATCTTGTATATTCACTAATTATATCCATTGAAATATCCATTGGCTGAAGGCTAATTCTGACACTTGCTGATTAGTGGTAAAGGGTTTGTTACCTAAAACTCAGTGTAGAGTTGGTGTAACTATAATTCAAAGGGAAGCCCTTAGGCATAGGTATGGACAACAGGGGGAGAAGGAGATACAGCACACGAAAAGGTCTAGGAACACTGGCAGGACATGACAGGCCTTCTGGAAAGCAAAAGAGCAACATAGAAATTCAGAGCTGGATTCTCTACTCATGGTTCCAAGAGAAGTTTAAGACTTCCAGTGACTTCATGCTGCTTGTAAGAGTTGGACTTTGAGGCAAGCTTTCCTTCCCAGTGCTAGGAAATTGATATCAGACCAGGAATCTCTCTGCTTACAGCTTTGGAGAACTCACAGTATACTAGTTGCTATCATATGAAGCAAACCATGCACACATGTTGAAGATAAGGCTTGCCTCTTAAGCCGCTAAAAAGGAATGTGCTTGTTCTATAACATTATTAACTGATAAAACTTTATTTTATGAATCTTCTAGATCACAGATAGTGAAGCATTGAGAATGTTTCTATGCACCAAGAGCTCATTCCTATCTCAATCTTGACAGAGAGAAAAGTGACTCACTATGTTTGTAACGTTGTCCTGTGTGTAATGCTTGAGACAAATAAATCTCCATTTTCATTCAAAGGATTCATTTTATAATGAAACCTCTGAATACTCATCTAGCATGAACCTTTATGGTTTTTTTCCAATTATTTTAGTGTGCTTATTAAGATTTTCAGCATGTCTTTGCTGCTTTATATGACTAGACACCTTCATGAATACAATATTAATTAAAAAATACAGACTGAATAAGTTCCATCACAGGCCATGTGTAGGCACAACATAGATGGCATATTTTTATAACTGAAAGGTTTGGGCTATGATTTTGTGTCAAAACAGCAGCAAAAAAAAGCTAAAATTTCTTTGAAAAAAATGTCCAAAATATTGAATATTTTGAGAAGTATTGAGATTATTTGTTGAAGCATGTACAGGTGAAGTTAATTCTCCATGCATGGTTTAAATTAAAGAGATACTTTTATATTTTAATAACTGTGATTATGCATTTATTTAAAAGTGGGGCTACAGAATGATTTCTCTTAGTCTCTTCTAAAAGATTAAAACTTTTCTAAGGATTGCGTGGTGGAATTTTTTTGTTTATGGAGACAATGCTACCCACTAGAAAATCTCACATTCACTGAGCTTATAATATCTAAATTTATTTATATAGATCTTTTCTACCAGTACTATTTGCTCTGTATCTAATAAAAATTAATGCAATAGAAAAAAATTTGTTTATTCAAAAATTCCAATTGTAAACAAATTAAATGATCTTCTTTGGTTTGTGTTAAGCTACCACATTCATAGGCAGACAAGAATTCAGAAATACACATTTAACAGCCAAATAACTACCTCACACTACAAAAAGTCCTTTAATATTCGACCTTAATATTCCATATATCATCATATTTTTTCTATCTCTGGGAAAAATTCAACAAGTATATTATATATGTTTATAGAAAATTCTTGGAAGTTTTACTAGATGTCTGCTATCCAGGAAGTTTTCCAGTTTGCTATGTGGGAGGGTGACAGACACAAATATCTTTTTGTCAGTGAGATGCTCCCTTGCAGGCTGCAGGCACTTCTGGGCCCCAACAATTAATGCCCATGCCCAGCAACAGAGGGCTATAAGAGGTGGACAGCCCTGGCCAAAGGCTCCTTTTAAAATGCCTTTGTCTTCCTACAGCCTCTGTAATGTGAAAAGCCCTGGAGATGTCTCCCATGCTTACTGATCTCCACAAGCACAGAGAAGAAAATTCTGGAATCTATGAGTATGTGCAGAACGATGTAGCATGGGAGCTAAAAGGAAGAGGAGTCAGAGAAATTAAGATTTCATCACTTTCTTGTGAAATAGTGGACACTTTCTCATGTCTTAAAACATACTTTGTTTTCAGAAAATACACAAAATTTAATGTGAACTATGAAGTCACCCAGTCAGACTTCATAACTAATTCATTTTCAGTGTTTCTCATCAGTATTTCAATGATTATGTAGACACACATATGTGACCTCATATATACATATATACATATATGTCATACATTGATATAGATATAAATATCAACATGTTCTTATCAATGGTTCTAATTTGATATTTACATTGAATTATTGATACATGTGATTAAATGTGTTTGACTTAATAAGAAATAATGCTTTGCAGGGCTGGGGAGATAGCTCAGCAGATTAAGTGCCTGCTTTGGCAAAATCAAGGACTGGGATTCGATCCCCAGCACCACAGTCACCACAGACAGCTCTGGCCCTGCCTTTGGGTCACAGAGCCAGCTACTGAGACTGGCTGTGGTGGTGCACACCTGTACTCCCAGCACCAGAGAGGCTGAAAACAGGAGGATCACTGAGTCTGAGCTGCATAGTGAGATCCTGTATTAAATAAAAAAATAGTAATAAGAAAATTGATAAGAGTAATAATAAAGCTTTGCAAGATGCAGTCATTTTGGGGCCAGGGAGATGGCTCAGTGGAATAAGTGCTTCCCTAGCAAGCCCAAGGGCCTGAGTTCAATCCCCGGTTCCATTAAAAAAAAAAAAAAAAAAAAAAAAAAGATGCAGTCATTTTGTTATAGATGAGGGTATTTATATTACATCTGAGTGTTTTTGCCTTCTAATTGAAAAACATATAAACAATGTATTTCACTAGTATAAAACTAGTAATATAATAAATGGATGAATCAAGTATAAATATTTGAAACGTATCTATGAAACTAAAGTGGAGTGCTTTCCCAATGTATTTCTTGAATGAGCAGTAGTTTGAAAGATAGAGAAATGAATGGCAGGAACTCATTTCCTGAGACTACTGGGTGACAGCTACTGTTTCAAAGTGGCACATCATTTAAACAGTTTTACCTAGCAAGCATCCTCCAAAAACATTACGAAATGAATACTTGAACATTACGAAATGAATACTTGAATCTGAGGATCAGATTGTGAGTCTTATTCATAGGAAAAAAAAATTCAAAAATTAAATATTCCTATTTTTAAGCTGATGGAAAACAGCATACTCATTCAAGATTGGAATAGAAAATAGATATTTTAATTGCTTTTGAAAAATATCTTATTTGATGGGCTGGAGAGATGGCTCAGTGGTCTAAAGCACCTACTTGGAACAAGCTTGGCAAAGTACAGGGACCACGGTTCGATCCCCCAGCACCACATGCCAGCCAGCCCCGCCCCTTGGTGGGCTGAGCTGGCCACACACACACACACACACACACACACACACACACACACACAATAAATAAATGTTAAAAAAAAAATTTATAAAAAAAAAAAGAAAAATATCTTATTTGAAAAAGTTAAGTCAATAGGGTGGTATATGACACTTACATAGATAATGACTGCTCTGTCATGCTCCTAAAATAAACTATTTAAATATAATTCCACAAACATTGGAAAGATTATGCTGTTTGCCACACAGTGTGCTCATGCTCTGATCCAAATGTTTATACTGCTCAAAATTTGTATGTTGTAATACGAATCCACAGTATTCTTGTATTAAGAACCGGGTGGGGGGGCAGTCAAATAGCTCAGCAGATTAAAGCGCCTGCAAGGAGGCTCAAGGGTAGGGTTCAATCCCCAGAACTGCTGTCCCCGCCCACACATTCCCCTGGGGGCATGCTAATATGGCACTTGAGATTCAGCTTGGTGGTGCACGCCTGTAATCCCAGCTCTTGAGAGGCTGTAACAGGCCTATCACTACGAGTCTGATCTAGTAGTGAGACCCTGGACACCCTGTAGACCCTTCCCTAATATACAAAAAAAAAAAGAAAAAGAACAGGGCAGCTGTTGGGTCAGCAGATGATGAGGCAGAAGCTCTTGCTGGTCCAGAGACCCCAGCCTGCTGCCCTCATCTTCTATTGTGCAAGGATCCAGGGCAAACAAGCCTCACGTGAGGAAGCTGCTCTGCCTGTGCGCTGAGTCTGGGGCGACTTGAACGTGTATTTCACAGCCGTTAGTTCTGTGAGAGAGGAATTTCTGCTGTTACTTACTTAATGGGATCCTGTTACATAGCAGCAACAAATGAGTGAGACAGTGTGGTTCTAATAAACAGTGGAAAATAAACCTTTTCATTTGTCAAGTTTGTATTAGCCTGCTGGGGGTTAATAACAGCAGCCCTCAGTTCTGAAACACGGAAGAAACTTTTTAAAATATGAATGTCATTCAGTATCACCGTAAGAGAGACAAAAAGTGACAAGGCAAAGAGAAAGGAAATTGCTGTGACGGAGGCATCCATGACTTCCTAAGTATATTTGTGAAGAACAAAATCAACACATATGTGATGCGTATTAAATTCAAGAAAGTTGTCACCAGGGACAGAAGAGAAAAGACTAGATTCCAAAATGGAGTCAGTTACCTGAGAAGGAATGTCCCATCATGCTGTAGACAAATCTAAAGCAAATTTGTCAAAACAATGATGCAGTGGTGAGATTATGTCCACATCAGAATAAAGTTTAGGAATAGCAGAACCTTTATTAATAATGCCAGCAGCTGAACAAGCTTCAATGGTCCTTGCAGATCAGAAACATATCCAGCCTCATTCTTTGTCTTGCCTCAGCTTAAATACCTTTTGGGGTTTCCAGGGCACCCAAAATGGAATGCTGTGGGTGGGTGCTGACTTCACCAATCGCAGGTGGTCACCATGGCTGGTTTTGCCCTGCTCATGAGAATTTACGATGCTATATGGTTTAACTCTCCTTCTCTCTAATTGGTTCTTTTTTTGTCTTATCTTTTTTGACAAATTCCTGGCAGGGTCAGGTAGATTTGGTTGGGCCCAGGTGCCTCCTTTCTCTAAAGGCATTCTGGGCGGGGCATATACAGTTGATTTTGACTCAGTATCTCCTATATTTAAGGTAGATTAAAGGCTAAACTAGAGCTTCTTTTGCTAGGATAAAATTAACCCTTTGAGAGCCACCATCCTCTACAATGACATGTATACAAACCCAATTGTATCTATATTTAGTGAGTCAAGATATTTTACTAGGAGATTTTACTGAGATTGTTTTGTATTAACTTTTGTCTTTATCGGGAAAATTTAATTAATCTAGAGAGGGGCAAGGGCATTCATAGCAGGCAAATGAATAATTACATGGATGGACTGAAATCTAATATGCACGAAGAAGGATAAAAGACCTTACTCTCTGGCTTGTTAGATGTTTTCTTATAAAGATAAGGCTGTGGAATAAATAGTTCTTACAGCATATCTCAACAAAATACAGATATTATTAGGGAGTTTTGCGATCAATTTGAGGAAATCCAAAACTATATACATTGTAAAATACAGTGCTTGCATTTATTTTAAACAGAACTAGATAATCTAGAGCAGTGTAGGAATAAACCAGGCAGTTTGTTTGTCATACTGAAGAAAGATGTTTGGATCTATCTGATTGATACTGAAGGGATTTTCATCAACAGCATCCTGGGTGCACAGGGATAGTTTTTAAAGGTTTCAACAGGCATTTCATCGACATTTTTGTCAACAAAAACTTTTATCTGTGGCAACTACCTCCAACTGTTGTTCCTCGTAGTATATTTCTTTTATATTTCTGATATTCTCCTGTATATTTATGCTTTACTATTTTATTAAAATTTCTACTCAGATTCTTTGTTTCTTGCCTGAGCACAGCCAACTTAACTTTGAAATATCTGCTCACATCAAAGCATAAAGTACTCCCCGAACTTCAAAAGCAATCCTGTATGTGATTCAGTTAGTACAAGAATCCAAGCAAAGCATAGAGCTGAGTAAAAATGTAATGATTTTACACCAGATTTGATGGTTTCATTAGGGACACTTGAATATGACTTCTACTACTAAGACAGCAAAGAGCCTGGAAAGATGAAAAGTAGTGCTCACTGATGGATCTGTTTTATTTCCATTTTCCAGAAGTTGATTTGGGCTCTTTTCTTCTTTAATTTTTATCAGCTCCCTTCATCCAAAGTATAACCAAAATTGTATTCATATTCAGAAAGTGGAAAAAGTTCTGATATGCCTGTACCATTCACTTGTGACAGACTGACCCAATTACCAGGAAGATTTAAATTGTAACTTTTATATTAATTTTTTTTTTGTACTGACATTGAGCCATAGTAAATAAGCTCATGTCTCAGATGTGTGCTTATTTTTTCCTTTTTTTGTACAAGGGATCGAATCCACAACCTTCCTCTGGCCAAGCAGGCCCTGGGCCACTGAGCTATATTTCTTGGCTTTCAGGGGTCTGTTTCAGTGTGAACTTATTTCATTTTTGATTGAAACTGCATTTGGCCAACACATAAATACCTTTCTCTTCCATTTTTCTTCTTTCTTTCTTTCTTTCTTTCTTTCTTTCTTTCTTTCTTCCTTTCTTTCTTCTCTTTCTTCTCTTTCTCTCTTTCTTTCTCAATTTCTTTCTTTCTTTCTTTCTTTCTTTCTTTCTTTCTTTCTTTCTTTCTTTCTTTCTATTTTTCTGGTACTGGGGATAGAGCTCGGGACCTTGTGCTTGCCAGGCAAGTACTTATGCCACTGAGCTATCTCCCTAGCCTTGATTTTTCGATTTTTCTTTAATACCTTTTATCTCACTTACTCAGATTATTTTAGTTTGTACTATTTTTCTGTCCAAAGAATTTCTATTATGATAATGTAAAATTCATTTTGGCCAAATGTACTTCTTTCTGAATAATACTCAAGACTTTGCCACAGCTTTCACAAACCTTTGTCAAATCACGGTACACTGCTCCTCCTCGTCCTCTAAAAGGCCCCTCCTCACCTTCATCAGCTGAGTGGCTTTTGCCTGAGAACACTATGACTAATGGACAGTGAATGACTTGTTGGGGAAAGAGATGCAAATTTATTGGCCTTTTAAAAAAATACAGAATATTTCAATACATAATAGTTGGACATGGAAGCATTGTTTCAGATATAGGTTTCTATTCATGCAAATAAGAAGTTCTTATTTCTCTGAAGCAAGTTGAAAATAGTATCTGCAAGGAATGAAGTAAATCAGCATTTTCACTATAATAATGGCTAACAAAAAAGTATGTTTGAGTAATGTACTACTATGTAAATGAAATGGTGGTAGATATCAAAGTATACTCTGTAGTTAAACCTTTTAGCTTATCTTGTCTGTTTATGTCTTGGAAAAATATCATTTCATAGTTTGTCATTACACATAATAGCAGACCAATATATGAAAAAGTCTGATTTTTATTGATTTTTATTTAATCCACTAATTATAAATATTAATATTACTTCATCATAGGTGATTTCTTCTTATAAGAAATTAAATTATTAATTATTTATTACCTATTTACAATACTACATGAAAAAACATCTTTTTCTCTGGGTTGACAGTACTAATGTATATATATATATATATATATATATATATATATATATATAGTGTGTGTGTGTGTAATATGTAGTCATTTGTCAAATTTAGAAAAGAACATGAAGAAAGAGAAAAAGTCATACCCATTTGCAAAGAAATTTCTGATACTTCTATAGAAACTATGGAATTTTTAATAAGCATTTTAATATACTTTTACACTCATGTATCCTATGGCAGTGAGAAATATATAAAATGCCTCTGTTATTGAGGGATAATAGTTTGATACTTTGTCTATTGCTATTATAATAAACTATCAAAAACTTGCTGTACAAAATTGCAAATATTTGTTTATCATTGTAAGACTGAATATCTGGGGCTGGAGAGATGGCTCAGTGGAATAAGCACTTTCCTGGCAAGTGCAAGGGCCTGAGTTCAATCCCCATTTCCACCAAAAAAATAAAAATTAAAATTAAAAAAAAAAAGACTGAATATCTGACATGGGTTTTGCTGGGCTCAAATCCAATTTTTAACATGGCTTTGGTCTTTTCTGTAATGTCTGGGAAAAATTCATTTTCTTTCTTTTTTGAGATTCCGGAGATCACTTGGTTCTGCCTTACTTTGTGACCACAGAACTCTATTATCAAAGCAACGGCACTGAGAAGCCCTGATTATTATCAATACAATTAAAAGTATGTTTGTCCTTTAAGGAACAAGGAATTAGACTTGCTGTGCAAGATAATTCGCTATAGTCGAGGACATACCTCTGAGGCATAAGCCCCTGCCTGGGAAGTATAAGGACCTGAGCTCAGTACCAAAGGGAAAAATAAGTATAAACTCTTTGTATAAAAATCATTAATTTAATCAAACATTTGCAAAATTACTTTTTGGCATATAGAGGAATATATTCACCAATTTGGGGGATTTATTTGCCTACCACACCTTATCAATAAGAAAAGCACATTAGTTCTATGTTAAATTGCTTAAAACTTAACAAATAAGCAAAACTTTCCAAATCTTGGGCCAGAGAGATAGCTCAGTGGATTAAGCGCTTCCCTGGCAAGTGCAAGGGCTTGAGTTCCATCCCTGGTTCAAAAAAAAACTTCCCAAATCTTAATAATAATTGCAATATGAAACATATAATTTAAATTAATTTAGTAGAGAATTTTAAAATGCAGTGATTCCTTATTTTATCCAAATTAACCAGTGAGAATAAATTGCTTTTTATGATAATGTCGAAGCCACCCTCCCCCAATTCCTCTCCTCCCTCTTTCTTTTATATGTATTTGAGTATCTACACATCTGTCACCCAACAGAGAGGGAAATTTTGGGTCTTGGATGATATATTTTATATGTATACATTAAACCGAAGGGCTAAAATTTCATAAACTACTTTCAACACATTCCTGATTTAGTATGTCACTCTGCAACCCCAAGGAAAGGATGTTTTATCATGTACTACCTACCTTGAATAACACATGTCCAATTTACTTCTAGAAATAGTATAAAAGTCATAATAGCTATTGAGAGTGCCAGGATCCTGGTGTTGCAATGGATGGGGCCTATAATAGTCCAGGTTCCTGTGCACCACTAGGAAAGAATTGCCAAACATATGGCCAGCAATAAAGCGAAGGTACCTATGCATGCTTATGGTCACAATGTGGCACCTGCCACAGGAGAAAGGAAGGGATCAAAGGAAGATGATGATTCAGGCTTTCTAATTTTAAAGGCCACACCCTTCTGCTTCAGGTGTCCCCCACTGAATCTCCCTGGGAATTAGTACTCTGGCACCTGTATTTCTACTTGGGACATCAGCAATAGCCTAGGCTTTTTTGTTTGTTTGTTTGTTGTTGTACTGGGGATTAAACTCAGGCCCTTGTGCTTGCCAGGGAAGCACTTATTCTACCGAGCCTTCTCCCTGGCCCCTAGCCTAGGCTTTTTAAAATTTATTTTCTACCTCTTACCTTAATAGAAGCAGAAGTAACCATTGGATGATGTTTTGATTTAAATGGCAGGAAGAGAGTGAAACACTCAGCTCCTTGTTTTCTAACTGCTGGAATGGGGATAGGTCAGGCTTAAAAACAAGTTAACTGGTATTTGAATATTCATTGTTCAGCTGAAACAGGACACTTGGGTAGTTCCTTTATTCCTTCTCTGGTGTATCTGTTTCTGCCCCCTCCACCACAGAGTTGCTGCAGCAATGCTGTAGTTGCCAAGAGAAGTGAACCCTGACCTGCAGCCAGCAGTTTCCAACTGTGCAGCCTCACAGGTGCAGTGTGAAGCCCTTGATTGATGTGCTGCCTGGGTCATTCTCTTTTTTGTGACTGCTTCCCTTTCATCACCTGAGAGATGAATTTGCTGATTCATTATCTGAGCGCTACACTAGATTAAAGGGTCCACGAGGAAAGACAACTTGTCTTTTCTGTTCTCCACTGTTTCCCCACTGGCTAGATGATTGGCACCTAGTAGATGCTCCAAAATACTGATGAATAACAGGTCACATGGTGAAAAAATATGGCCAATCACAAGCCCGCATTTTCTTTTAAAAGGAACTGTATCACTTTTGCATGAATATTTCCCAATTCTTTTTTTTTTTTTTTTTTTTTTTTTGGCGGAACCGGGGATTGAACTCAGGCCCTTGCACTTGCCAGCCAAGCACTTATTCCACTGAGCCATCTCCCCGGCCCCATTCCCAATTCTTTTTAATTTCATGTAAGTATAACATCTGTGCAGATTATATGTGCTTCCTGAAATGTTCTCTATGTAGTGAAAAGTTTCTTACCTCAGTAATTTGCATGGCAGCGCTATGTGTTCTCACCTGTGAGCTCCTAAGTTGAGTAAATATATGTGAATTCTAGTTTGTTGTCAGTGTGCTTAGAAAACTCCTTTACAAAATGTAAATGCTTTTTTTTTTTTTTTTTTTGTGGAGCCAGGGACTGAACTCAGGCCCTTGAGCTTGCCAGGCAAGAATTTATTCAACTGAACTATATCCCCAGCCCCTGCAAGTACTTTTAATGAGTACTCAGACTCATTTATTAATTTATCTCTCTCTCTCTCTCTCTCTCTCTCTCTCTCTCTCTCTCTCTCTTTCTCTCTTTCTCTCTCTAATTTTTTTCTGCATCTCTTGAATTTGGGAATCCCTAACTCTCCCCATAGATTTCCTACCAGTTAGCAATGAATTAAATTCCCAGAAAACCATTTATATGTCAATCTGTATAATTGTATTAGTATAAATTGATCCACATTTGCCATGAAATCTAGTTTTGGGGCATTGGGGATATAATTATGTTAAAATTAAACAAAACTTGTGCACTTAAACTGTCATTTTAAAAAAAAATAGCCATTCAGTACAATGCACTTTTGACAGACTGGCAAGAATAACATTCTGATAACTATTTTAATGCAAATGAGATCTGCATATTAAAAGATTCAACTTTCTGAAATTAAGATTCACACAGTATTCTTCACAATGGAAGTGACTTTGTGATATTAGCTTTTATATGTATGTGTGTAGAAAAATAGAGACTTTACTGTAATTAAAATTTTCTTCTGGAAATCACACTTCTTGAAAATTAAGTCTTACATATGGCACATACATATCATAATATTAAGTACTATGACAAACTTAAACTATTCAAAATTCATATATATATATATATATATATAATATATGTTTGCTTCTATGTTGATCAATTTTTTAATTTATATTTACATGTAGCTACAAAATTCCTCCTTCAACAAAAATCACTATTAAATATTAAAAATGCTTTTTTGTTCCATACCACTAAACAATTTTAAAAAAATTACTTTATGACCATCAGATAGATTTTGGGAAGGCTTGTTAGTTCCCTTTTCTTTCCTCTTTGTTTTCATTTTTTTGTTTTGTTTTGTTTTTTGGGTTTTTTTTTTGTGATACTGGGGATCGAACTCAGGACCTTGTGCCTGCTAGGCAAGCACTTATTCTACTGAGCTATCTCCCCAGCCCTATGTCTCTCTTCTGAGGTATCACTCCTATAGCTGTTGACCAACTGTGGCATTTAAGAGACTCCAGGCACAGTGACCAAGGTTCTGTGGAATATTTGTGATTGTGTAACTTCCAAAGACACTGAGGGAAAAATATGGATGCAGGGATATCAGAGAGGGTGTGTGGGGCGGGAGGATGGGACCAGGGGCTGGTGATCTTGCTGTACATGTACTACAAGATCCTCGAAGACCCTGAGCCACATCTACAACTTATATAACAATAAGAAGACAATTGAGGATACAACCGCAGCCTGAATGATATGCAAAAGGAGATGGGGTGTCATTTGGCCACCAGAGGGATCTAAAAAGCCTTTCTTCACAGAGGTGTTCCAAAACATACAGATACAATGGGGCTCTGTTCCAAGTAATAAAAATAAAAACTTACTCTAAAAAAATAACCTGGCTCCTGTAGTAGACTCTGTCACACACAGGCTATGATCAGAAAGAAACAAACCTGAACGTCCATCCAGATAAAGATCAGCAATGTAAGATAGATATTATTCCTAATACCCATAACAGGGCTATGATTTGTCTCCCTCAGGTGAGCTGCTTCACACTGTTCACTTCAAGCATCCCAAAGCCAAGGATGTTAGGTAAAGAAGAGACATAACAACAAAAGCTGGCAACAAATGGAGAGTCTGAAGCACATCTGGTAGCTGGGTCTGGTGCTGACTTCATGGTAGGCCAGAACCTAATAGTAAGCTGTATCACTCGGCTCTTCTATTACTGAAACAGAAGACCAGACACCCACAAGAAGGAAGGATTTCACCTAATCTGTGCTATAAGGATGTTGTCTGTAATCAGCAGACTCCAGGGCAGAAACAGTACAGCAGAAGGGCAAGGCAGAGTAAAGATCTTCTGATCAGAGCAGATTGGCAGCAGAGAAAGGAAGCAGTGCCAGAAGGAAAGGGTCAGGGACACGACATACACCACCTACAGTCCTGCCCCCGCGAGCCATGCAGACCAGTGTGCCTTTCCATCTCACAGGCCCATCAAATGCACACCATTAAACTTAACCAAAATATTCCTCCCTACCATGCCTATGTCATAAGCCAAGATCAGACACCCTCTCCAAGGTATTCAATAGTTAGGCTATGGCCCAGCTACAGGGTTCAGATCAACAAATGTTTTAAAAGATTTAAATGTTCTTTTATTAGTCCAACACAACACTAAACAGTAGGACAAATGAAAGTAAGAATTCAGGGTTGCACCCCAGGCAGATTTTATGTATTTCAAGGTTGTTGGAGTTAACTAGGGCTCCCGCGGAGTGGCCACAATAAATTGTTACAATCCTAAGCATAGGGATTGTTTCTAGCGAACAGGTTTTACCCTGAATCAAGTAGAGGTGGTTTACCGTGACAGTGTGAGTACCCTTAAGGGAGCTGCTTGGAGTGCAGATTTAGCTATTCAGAAAGGGGAATGAACCAGTCCTTGGCTGGCATCAAATCTGGATTGTGACCGCATTAGAAGCAAACACAATAGAGCAAAACCAATAGTTTCTGAATGTTAAAAGGATGACAACACTAAATACACACAAATACAGTGGTGTCTTGGCACACAATTGCTTCCGTTCATAGACAGTTCAGTTTGAAAACAAACATTTGGTGGGATTTTGCTTCCATTTGTGAACTCCAGTGATAAACAGGACTGAGCACATCTTCCCTGCACAAGCCCAAGCACGACATTACTGCCTCCCCCAGCATCGTGGAACTAACTAAATTATGAGCTGAAGCACTTCTGTCGTCTGTCTAACTATCTATCTTTTATATGCCAATTTCATAGTTAAAATATAGAGTTACCAGGTAAATCCATATTTTCTGTGTATTATGAAACTATTGCAGGGACTTTATAAGATTTTAGAAACATTTTAATACATCTCTTAGACTAGTTGAATTTAGTTCTAGGTGTTTATGTATTTTCCTACTTATTATGTCCATCATGGTTTTACTGGAGAAACAGATATAACACAAGAGGTACAAATGTATAACAAATTAAAAGATAGGTCCATCCTGATAGATCTGTGGACTAAAGTGTCTGCTTAGGCAAAGGGTAGGGATAGGAGTTTGATCCACTGTGTGCCATGTGGGTCCTACTCCTGCAGAACACTGAGACAAATCTCAAGTCCAATCTAATTAGTGAGACTCAGTAGACCTTGTAGACCCTGTCTTAAATACACATAAAAAAAGAAGAAAGAAAGAAAGAAAGAAAGAAAGAAAGAAAGAAAGAAAGAAAGATAAAAAGAAATTAAAAGATTTTCTTACCACAGTCAGCTAGATTCCTTTGAGGAGACATGCACAGTGCGTCTGCACACCAGAGACTGAAGGATTCTGTCCAAGGTCTGGGGCTCACTGCAGTGCTCTGTGCACTTCCATATCAGGAGGCCAATGGGTCTGCAGTGAAGGCTAATGAGCCGCATGGGAAGGCTGAAGGATCCTGAGAGTCTGTGTTAGAAGCCAGAAGACCACATGCAAGCTGACAGCTTGGGAGACCAGAGCTCCTCTGAAGAGCTGCCCTCCTTCTAATTTCCCTGATATATCCCCTGAGTGATGAGTCACCTTAGACCTTAGAGTGACCCCTTTGTACCCTGGGATGAGGAGCTGCTGAGTGATTTAATTAAGATTTTGAACTTCTCAAAACAACACAGTACATCATCCACTACAATTATGATGTCTAATTTCAGGCTAGTGGTATTGACAAAGAAATACTAACTTTTAAATGATTAATTTTATCAAGAATTTCTAGGGGCCAGGGAGATGGCTCAGTGGAATAAGCACTTCCCTGGCATGCACAAACGCCTGAGTTTAATCCCTGGTTCTGAAAAAAAAAAAAAGAAAGAAAGAAAGAAAGAAAATAAAAAGAATTTCTAAGTTTTTAATCTGTGATATAACCATTATAATAGATTATTTTGTTATTTTGGATATCTCAAATTTTGTGATACCTGAGATTCTTTTTTTTTTTCTTTCCTTTTCATGTATTTGGTACAGGGTCTCACTGCGCAGCTCAGACTTGTAAGAATCCTCCCATTTTCAGCTTACTCAGCGTTGGGATTACAGGTGGGTGTCACCGATCTGGGTCTGCTTGGCTGACTCAGTGCCTCGGTGGTGGGCAGGGGCAACATGTGGTGTGAGGGATGGAATGCTGATCCCTGTGCTTCCGAAGCAGGAGCTTAATCCACTGAGCTCTCTCTCCTCTGCCTGATATTTCAGATTCTTAAGATAAATACTCTTCAAAGAGGATCCTTTTTAATGTATAAGTTACAAAAATATCTTACCAATAAAATCTCTATTGATAGCAAGTAACAAAGTCAATTTATGAATTTATTACATTAATAGTTCAAATTATAGCAATACTTAACTGGACACATTGCTAATGAAGGTTTTATTTTTCCCCCTTCTAATTGGAAAAATATTTCAGAAGTGTTTTTTTGTTTTTTGTTTTTTTTGGCTCGGAATGCCTTCAAGGCATGACTGGCTGTATTGTGTTGTGGGGATCGAACCCAAGCAACCTGAGCCTGACTGCTTTGTTGAAGCAGCCACTTAAAGAACTGAGCTACAGGGCAGGCCCCCGGAAAAATATTTCAATAACTTTGAGAACATCCTTGTTAAGTAAGTAGAAGTTAAAGGAAAAATATCACCTGGTCTGGGTACCACTGCATAGATTTCTTCAATTGTGTTTTTAAAGAGCGCTAATTTTTATTGTAGTTCTTCAAATTCTTCCTTCTCACCTGTTAATTATTTTAAAAATATGTTTTATTTTATCTTTCTGTATTTAGGACAGGGTGTACAGAGTCTACAGGATCTCACTACTTGGAATGGACTCATAGTGATCCTCCTGTTTTCAGCCTCCCAATTGCTGGGATTACATGTATGTGCCACCACACCCAGTCTCAAAATTGTAGGATTTTTGTTTGTTTGTTTTTGGTTTTCTCAGGCTGCCTTAATGGCTGGTCTGTTACAGTTAGTGGAGCTGGGAATCGAACCGTGGTCCCCTGCACCTGACTGAGTTTGCCCAGACAGGCAAGTTAAACAACTGAGCTAACCCATAAGCCCCCAAACTATATATTTTATTTTAATACTACTATGTTATTAACTCCTATTTTTAAAATGTCCTTAAATTGCTACAATATTGCATAATATAATTTAATTTTGCTATTTTAAGTCTTTTATCTTATATTCATGTATGTATGTATATATGCACAAATTTAATGGACTTTGAAATTATATCCACGTATATTTAATATTGTTCTGTAACAGACAGTCTCTATTAAATGGTCTTCACAATTGGTCAAGATCATCTGAATTTTTATTTCATCTAATTTAGATTTTTATCACAAATAAAATTTTTGTCATTGACTTTTTGTTTATTCATTCTATGTACTATCTTATAGAATAAGGCTTAGCGAGGCAATAATTATGTTTTGTTCATTGAATATGTCCATTTTATAGTACAGTCACTTCATAGAAACTAGTCAAGAATTGTTTAATGAATGGTTTGTATGTATATTTTACAGACACATAGTCGTTGTGATGATTAATCTTACCAATCTGATTGAATTGAAAGACACCCAGGGGACTTGCAAAACACACTTCTGGGTGTGCCTTTGATGGTGTTTCCAGAGCTGACTGGCATGTAAGCAAGCAAAGTGAGCAGGATAAAGCTATACCTGCATGCAGGCAGCATCATCCAGCTGGCCTGAAGCCTGGATAGAACAAAAGCAGATGAAAGAGGAAGCTAGCCAGCACTTGATTGTGCTTGAGCAGGTGCAGTTATTGCCTCTGCCACCATTCGTAGCCAGATAGACTCCAGCTTCTTCAGCCTTCGGAGGGAGACGCACAACAGCAACTCTCCCGTGAGCCAGCAACCCTCCAGCCTCCGAAAGGCCTTGATTACACCCTTGATCTCTCTTGTTCTCAGACTTCTTGGGTTTGAGACTGAGTAACTACTGAACCCTCTAGCTGTCCACCCACAGGTGGCCCTGGTGAGACGATCCAGCCTCAAATACTGGAAAATAATGAAAAAAAAAAAATTTTTGTAATCATACGCAGGTAAGTACATACTCTATTGGTTCTGTTCCTCTAGAAAGCTGTAAGGTACATTCTCAGCCTTCGGATTCTTAAAACACTTTATGTGAAAGCCATGCCAGCCAGTGTTTGGGGGCTCTTAGGTGCAACGAGAAGTTGGAGTCACATAATAATTTATTGTGTTTGTGATTTTATGATATCAGATGTTTAAAATGCATATTTAATATTAATTCAAACATAATTTCTTGATTTTATCATCTTCAGAATATTTAGCTAGGCATAATTAAACAAATAAAGAAATTCATCCTGTCATCAAAAGTCATACAGAATAACCTCACTGTAGTTGTGGAGGAAGTGAATGCCCTTTCCAACTACATTGAAAGTTAACTGAAAAAAGTATAAAATGGAGAAGAAAGCATTAACATTTTCCTAATTAATTATAGGGCATATTTTAAAATTTGATACCTGTCAAAAAATCATGACAACTGGTATCAACTCCTACAAGCTTTACTTTGCTACAAAATCATAGATTACATTTCTTTTTGTAGACAAACTTTTTTTTAGTATATTTGGTACAGGGTTTCACTATGCAGCCTGGAATTGTAGTGATCCCCCTGTTTTCAGCCACCCCAGCGCTGGGATTACAGGTGTGCACCACTCTGCCTAGACACAGTGGCCAGCTCAGTGCATATGGGATGGGGCCTGCACTGCATGTGTGCTGGGATTGAACCCCAGACCCTGTACTTGCGCAAGAGCTTAGTGCACTGAGCTATCTCACTAGCCCTTGCAGAAGAAATAGATATTAATTGCAGGATAATAAAAATAACAGCTCAACTTTTAAGAAGAGCAGAAAATTTCTTTAACCCTTATACCTTAGTGGTAATCAAAGATGACATTTTAGTTGACATCATTTTATGTTTATGCACATGAAAATAAATGCATAAAAGTACAGTTAAAAGTGTACTTGTGGATTTGATGTAATCATTATAAATGACTAATTAAATTTATTATTTATTACATAAAATTTATAAATAGCATAAACATATTGCCATAGGTTAAATAAAAGAAATTTTATGAAACATATTCATTTTTTCTAAAATATTTCTATATTCCCATTACTATGAAGAGTTTATAGAGATTATAACGTTCTTTCGGATTCAAGAAATATCAAAAATCATTTGCTATTCTGTAAGGTTTTTTTTTTTTCCACTTGAAAATACATTACAAAAACCTCTACACTACTTGATAGTATCACCAGGAACATTAATATTTTAGTACATTTCATTTTTTTCACTTACTCTTCTCTCAATAATTTTTCTTTTTTTGTTGTAGGTAGTGCAGGTTCTACAGGGTCTCACTATGTAGATAAGACTCGTAGTGATCCTCCTATTTTCATCCTTCCAAGAGCTGGGATTACAGATGTGCACCACCTTGCCATCTCAATCACGGTCTCAGTGTTTGCCCAGGCAGGGCCGGTGTGGCACACCAGGCATCCAACCCACACTGCTGCACTCTGCTTAAGGAGGTACTTTAGTTTGCTGAGCTCTTTGACCAGCCCAATAATTTTTCTTATGATCCTAAAACTATGAGAAATAATCTCACTGACAAAATACTTAAATAAATCATACAAAATGTCATTTCTCACTTATCACATTGCTATAAAAGCAAATATTTGGCAACACACTGTGGTTGAGTCTATGGGAGCTAAAATCATTCAGTTCCTACAGAGATGAATGCAAGATTTAACAAGAGTACCTTCCTATATATAACAATTTTAATTTGATCGAGCAAACCTAGTTCTAGTAATCTGTCATAAAGTTATCCACCTTAAACTACAAATTTGTTCTTAACAAAAAACATAGTATGGTATGCAATTCAAATGCTTAGCAATAAGGAAATATTGAGTAAAATGAGTTATATCTACACTAATATAATCAAATAAAACTTATAAACTCATAGAAATTATTTTCAAAAATCCTTAATTAAAAATACAGAAGAAAAGGACATAAACATGCATTAGATGTTTATGTTTAATTAAGATATGTATCTATTTTTACAGTAAGAAATGCAGCAAAGACTCATGGGAGACAAGTAGAAATTGTTACTAATGGGAGCTAAATAAAATCAGCAGAGAGGAACAAAAGTTAGGAATAAGAATGCCTAGAGGATACACTTTATAGAGACTAAATTTTATAAATCATAAGGGTTTTATATCATTTTAATAAGTAATAAAAGGAGAGTCTATGCTTCTATTTAAAGCAAACTGGGAGAAGAGAAATATTCAGTTCAATAAAGCAAATAGAAGAAATACAATTATATTTTTTCTCTCCTGAGACTCAAAGAATTATTGAACAGGAGAGAAGTCTGCAAAGCTCCTGAGAGGGCTAAAGAGAAGATGGAGCAAACCTCACAGCAGACCGTGCAGGGCTCCGTTCTTGGTGCATGTGCGTGTTACAGAGAGGAAAACGCTGAAGCTGGAGGTGGGTCATCAGATTCGTGCTTGTACCGTAGGACTCTTCTAACCAGCTACTTCCGCCCAGTACCAGAAACAAGCTATATAACTATATACAAAGGGAGGATCTTGTCTTCAAACATTAGTTTTCTTATTTTAGTGCAACAAGGTATGAAGTTATACCCATGAGCTACATACTTTACCAACAATTGCCAGAAATCCTGCTCCATCCAACCAGACTGGTGAAGTGAAGTGCAACGGAGGCCCGCTTTAGTCTCTTTTTGTGTGCCTGAGATACAATAGCCAACATACACAGTTTAAAGAGAGAAGTTTGTCTTTAAGTGTAGGTTTGCAGTCCATGGTTGGCAAGCTCAAGTGCAGAATGGCAAGTGGAGAGGCCTGGTGTGCACAGAGAAGCTGCTACCTGGGTGGGCAGAAAGCAAAGAGAGAAGGGAGGCACCAGAGAGGAGATCTGCGCTCCCAAGTCCTGCTTCCGTTCACCAAGGCTTCGCGACACACCTCGCCTCCTAACCACACGTTCAGTTCTAGTACTCATCATCCAAATGCCTTCCAAATGCTCTGCCTCTGAATCCATGTTAGCTTTGGACATCATTTTTGTGTAAACCACACAGAGACTATTACCAAAGTGTGGAGGAGAGCAATCGACAACAATTAGCAATATTTTCGTACATTTCTATTGCAACAAGGAACTATCTCACCTGGAAGCCTGAAGGGTCAAGAAATGACAAGGGTACAGTATGGGACTAGCAAGAGCTGGGTTGAAATAATGATTGTATTGTCTACAATAAATCTGGGTAAAAAACAGAAATGGCCTAGTATAAAGTACTAGAGGAAAAAAAAGATTGCATTCTAAAATTCATGTCATTGCTGAAAAGAATGAAATTAACCTTTATGAAGACTATGTTTGTTAAAAGAAACATGACAACACTGTTCCAAATCTTGAGAAAATAGTTTGCAACTTTCATTTTATATTTAAACAACTTACCAGTAAAGTGTAAAAATATAACAAAGATGTTTCACGTATGAAAAACCCAGAAATCCTAACCTCAAAGTTTTCCTTTTTCTGTCTTAGGATATTAATGTGTGACTCAAAGCATTGAATCGAAGGGTGCAGCAAGACAGAGGAAAGGTGTTTGTCCAGTACCCAAGGGAAACACGAGGCTAAGGTCAAGAAAATCAAAATAGAGATTTCCAGATAAAGAGCTCGAGGAAGGCTTAGAGCATTGCGGCAAACCTGTGGCATGCATGTGGTTGGGTTTTTATGTTAAGATGAAACGTATGGAGTTTATGTGTGAATTGTTTTTGACACACTGTAAGCTCAATATTCAATTTTTATTGTATTGTTGACAATTTGGGATACATAAGTGGGCTTTGGTTGCAGTTTGAGCACTTGTCTCTAAATGGTTCTCCATCAGTGGCCTAGAGAGTGAACAGTGTACTTGGAGTGCAAGCATGGTAGAGAAAAGAAGCAGACTTCAAGGCAAGGACAATGTGAGGCTGCTAAATGTCCAGTAATGTATGAAAGTCCAGGTGGGTGAAAGTAGCAAGGTTCTGGAACCTTACAAAGCAAAAGGCCTGCATAGAAAGACAAGGTATATAAACAAATGGTATTATGACTTGGGCTACTTTAAGAAACCAGAAAAACAAAAACCCTTCAATGAGATAGTAGGAAAATCTCCACAGAGTGTACATGTGGTGTGAATTGGATTTATTGAATTTGAAATGTCATAAGAAATTATTTGGTATAACACTGAATGTTATCATCATCTAAATTTCATGTCTGTATTGCGTCATACTTTTATAGTTTTATAAATTAATAACAAAATGATTATCATGTACAGGTATACATAGGTCCTCCCTGATAAATAGTTGTCATTTTCCCCATAACTGACTGGTATAGAAACACAGAAAGAATAAAAGAGGAAGAAGAATGGGTAGCAACATTGTCATTTAATGTGCAAAATAGGATAAAGGTTTTTAAAGTTCATACTGTGATTAATGGAATTCTTGTTACGTGAATATTCCAAAAATTATGAAATCAAAATTGTGGAGGTGATATAAAACATCAATAACCACTGACTCTAATGAATCCAAATACAATGGAAGTGCATATTCTTCAGATATAAAATGACAACCAAAAGAATTAAGAACATAAATATAACGTTAGATCTGATGCTTCCGAGAAGGTAGAATGGGATGAGGGAGGAAACTTGTCTTTGGCTCTAAATACTTAACTCTCTTTGAATATGGCTTTCATAATTTGCTTCAAAATTAAATATAGAAAATGAATAATGAGAAAATTGTATAAAATTTCATACAATTTAATTTAAATACAAATCAGGGATTTTTAAAAAAATTTATCATACTTACATGAATTTTTTACAAAGTATTTCTAATTAGATTAACATTTGAACATCTCTGCACATATACAAGTATAATAACTTTGTGAGGTTTTGGAAAAAATTCTCTTTAATAGCTTACTATTGCACTAAAAATTATCCAAAAGAAGCAACTGTCATTTAAGAAATAAATGGCAAAGGTGATCGTGTCTTTTTGACAGTTCATCACCTTGTTTTACAATTCTGCTTTACCTTCCATTATATTTTCACAGAGGCTGATTCTCCACACGTCTTTTCCCCTCTTATTCTCTTTGTCCAATAACACAGAAAACAAGCTGCTGGTAGGGTGCACTTTCACTTTGAGAGTGACTAAATCTCTACTGCCTTGGTGTTTCGCACATTTCCTAGGATGCCGATACATATCAATAAAGGGCATGACAGGATGACTTCTGCAGAGACATTTATGTTTTCAGCATTGCCTATGTGCTAAAAACTCATGACACTTAAAAAAAAGAACCTGAGAGTTGCTCTTTTGTAGTATCAGTTCAAAAAAGAAATAATCACTTGGGAAATTTTACTCTGAATCTGCAGCAATGAAAGCCAGCAGAGAAGAAAGGCTTGCAGAACCACAGAAGGCAGTAAATGTCAGAAAAGGTGGGCCATTCCTGCTTGTAACCATGGGGGCATTTCACTTATACTCCTGTTCATTGTCATGCTTAGTCAACTATAACCTTATGTCAAACTGATCTTTGCTTTGTGGAAGTGTAGAAGTAACTACAGGTAAGAAACTTTGGATAGAATTTTGAAAAAGTTTAACTCTTGCTAACATTTAATTACATATAAATACAATACAATATTTTGGGGCTGGTATATAGCTCATTGGCACAGTGCCTGCCTGGCAAGCTCAAGATCCTGAGTTCAACTTAGAAACAAACAAATAACAACATATATGTTTATGTTTATGTTCTCTGGAGTTCCTTGATTTTAAGTTCCATTGAAGATGAATTTTATTTATTTATTTATTTATTTATTTATTTATTTATATTTTAGGGAAGGGTCTAAGGGTGTTCAGGGTCTCACTACTAGATCAGACTCATAATGATCTGCCTGTTTACAGCCTTTCAAGAGCTGGGATTACAGGCTCGTGCCACCATGCCCAGTCTCAATTGCTGTCTCAGCACACCCTGGGGGAGGGGCCAACAGGGCCGGCCCGGGGATCCAAACTGTGGCCCCCGCACCTCCTTGCAGGTGCTTTAATCTGCTGAGCTATTTGGCCAGCACAAGGATGAATTTAGATACTATTTTCATGTTCAATATTTATTTCACTGAAATGTCACTGAATTTTACAAGCTCAAAAATTCCCATCAGGAAAGCTAACACATATATACAATATGTGTATATCACACATGTAGATTTATATGTGTAAAGGTAAGGACATGCATGGATATGTATATGCATCATATGTATGTATATACTTGGATATGTATATACATTATGCACATATAATATGTATGATATTAGTGGAAATACTATCTACAGCATAACATTTCTTTTACTTGCATGTATAAATGTATAGTGTGTGGATATCTGGTTAAGCAGGAATATCCTTGCGAATTTAATACACTTTAATCAGTGCAGTTTAAATTTGTATTTTGCTATCAAACAGAATGCAGAAAAAAAAGGAAAGCCAGACTTACAATGTGCAAAACAAAATGGGTCATTTATTTTAAAATGTATATTTTGTTTAGTGTTTTTTAGCTTTATTACAATACCCAATATTCGACAAAATCAGCAATTTATGTGAAGAAATAAAATAGTTCAAATGTGGACATTTTCATTTCTTTAAGCCAATAATAATAAGGCAAATAAAATTTATGTTGTAACTAAAAAAAAAAAAGCTACAGGGCCAGCCAGATAGCTCAGTGGACTAAAGTGCCTGCTCAGGCAGGTTCAGGGACCAGGGTTCAATCCCTGGTGGCCTGTGCCCACCCTGCCTTTGAGGCCTGCTGAGAAGGCAAATGATACTGGGAGTGGTATAACACACCTGTAATCCCAGCACTGGCGAGGCTGAAAGCATGAGGATCACTATGAGTCTGTTCTGTGTATTGAGCTCCTGTAGATACTGTACTAAAAACATAAAGAATGCCATAGTTTGTCTAAATTGTGAAATGAATCAATTAGCTAAAACATAATGAAATTTGTGCTATATTTTATTAAGTATCCATATATGTATCTGGTTTTCCATTTAGTTAATAGTAAATAAATCTTAATATTAAGAAAATAATTTTGATTTGTTTGACTTTGCTTTTGAAAACTTTTCAAAAATTCATTGTGCAAAAAAATTTTTAGCTGTTATAGACTTAACAGCAAAGAAAACAGTAAGACATTTGAGAAAATTTGGTTATTAAATATGTGAATGTTCTGACACTGTATTCTAAAAATATTTTATGAAGTAAAAACAAGAAGGAATTTTATTTAAACAGCTAATTAATAATTATATATTTTACAGTGTACTATGAGTTAGTTTTACAAAATGTAAGATTATGGCTTTCATTTGGAATTTTGCAAGGAAATAATACAGTACAGGACACAAATTTGTAAGATTATTTTATAGTAAGTCACCCAAAGAATCATATACAAAGCGTGCAGAAAAATCTGTTGATGCATTAAAGACCAAAGACTCCAGCTGAGGTTCTGGATCCCAGAATAATGCCATGCATGAGTCCAGCTGAAGACCTAGAACTTATAACAATGTCTCCTGCAGGCCTGTTTCACAGATCTGTGCTGGGAAGGCCCAGAGGTCAGTGGTGTAAGCTAGAAACTCTGTGCCAGTGAGAGGAAGAATCTGTGCCAGTGGGCTGAGGGGTCTGCACTTGAGCAAGAAAGCAATGCTCAAAGTAAGGCCCAGAGCTTGCCCGAAAGTACCACAACCAGCCTCAGCCGCAGGGAGATCCTTAACTCATTCAGCGATGAGGAAAGCTGAGTTCTCATCAGGAAAGCCTGCACAACTAGCTGTCCTAGGAGGCTGAGCAGGCACCATCCTCCCCTCTGGAGTCAGGAAGCAATGCTCAAGGTGAAGACCACAGCGCCCCCAAAGTGAACTGCAGCCAATTTCTGCAACAAGGAAGACCCAAGCTCCTCCTCCAAGGAGAACAGTCAAGTTCATCAGGAAAGCCAGCGGGACATGGTCCTCCACCAGAATGTCCCAAGAGAAGGAGCAGCTCTCAGCTTCCCTGACAGCCTGCCTATAGCTTCTCTTATTCTGCCTTTTGGGTCTGTGAGTGTGTGTGTGTGTGTGTGTGTGTGTGTGTGTGTGTGTGTGTCTTTTTGACACGGGGTCTCACTATGCAATTCAGGCTGGACTTGAGCTCACTTTGCAGCCCAGGGTGGTCTCTAAATCACAAGGATCCTTCTGCTTCAGCCTCCTAAGTTATCTGTGATGACAGGCATGTACTACCACACACTGTTGTCTCTTTCTGTCTCTTGAACTGCTGGCAACAACTTTCAGGTGGGCCCGCACACCCAGTACCATGCTACTTTAGTTCACCTGGATGTAATAAATTGGCCACCAGCTGGCAATCCACCACAGAGTGTACAATAACTTCTCTTCTCTTCTCTTCTCT
>NW_004524644.1:12516944-12519201 GCF_000260255.1 Octodon degus
TATATTATAGAAAAGGCAAATATAATAAAATACAAAACCAGTTAAGTAAAATTTGAAGGTCAAGAATATGGAAGGTATAATGAAAGAAATAAGAATGACCATAGAAAGAAAATGCACATGTGATTTATTTGAGACTCTTAATGACTGTTGTATTTTACATCTAATGGGCTAAAAATCAACTTGTGAAGAGAAATAAATCAAGTGAAAATTACAATGAATTCAAGGAAATATCAGGAGGCATGAACCAGGATAACAAGATCCAAAGTTCTTTAGGAGAGTTTTATTCAAAGGTAATCTGAGAAAGAAGATAGTACCTGCGAGGAGTCTCTATATATACACTTCTACACAAAAGATAGTAACATATTCAGATTGCAAACACAGGAATAATAATAATTTAAAGAAAAACAATTGCTTTGAATCGATCCCAGTATCTGTATCAGTTTCAATTTGGGAATGGGCACAAACACAAACACACACAAAGTTAAAGTAGAAATTTTAAGTAGAAATAATATACATATAACTTGAAATATACAGTGAAGTGTATATATGAAAACTTATGACATTAATTTTATTTGAGTACCTCTCAAAACTAAATTGTGAAGTGGCACAAATATTTTCATTGAAAATCACAATTGCAGAGGTAATGTCACTTGTTTTCATCCAAATTACCTCAGCCATGTTAATAATTAGCATATTCTAAGTAGAAAATTATAAACTGAATAAAGCTGAGAACAGTCCTCAAACCCCTGTGCTTACTAGGTAACAATCCAAATTCCATTCCTATCAAAATTTATAGCCCTCGCTGCTATTGTTCTCCAGAATAACATAATTTGTCTTCAAAATAATGTCTGATTATGGAGTGAGAAATGTGTGTCTCACTATGTTCTGTAAGATTTTCTTTTCATTCAGGGTCTTTCATATAATACAGCTTTTGTGTCCTTGCATTGTCGAAACATTATTTACTTTGCTGTGGGATGCCTACCTTATTAATGACACAGGGCAAAACTTATAGTTTTCAAAACCTTCAATTTGATGATGCTTCCTGCTAAGTCCTAGTATCCTGGACTCGGAGGCCTGGGGGAGGAAGATCTTAGAATGAAGCCACTGTATTGGTCACACTTCCCATCAGGGGACCAGAATACCTGCTCTCTGCAACTTAAAGGAGAAATCTGCTTTGGTGCAGGGTTTCCGTGGTCTGGGTCCCCAGTCAACTAACTCCAAGGATGGAGAACATCCTTAGTTCACAAGCCAATCAATCTTCAGTTGGACAATCCAGCTTCACTGACTTCACTGTGAAAGGTTCTTTTTTTTTTTTTTTTTTTTTTTTCCAGGATTGTCATTGAGCTGCAGACCAGCCTATTTACTTATTTATTTATATCTTGCAACTGGGTCTTGGTGTATCAGTGAATGACCTGGGGTTGACTAGTTTGTGCTGCCACTCTAGCCTAAGCATCTATCTCTCCAAATGTAAGCTGTCAGTTCTCTACATGATTTACCATTGTGAATGATACCCTTGATCCTCTGGCTCAGGGAGTATTTCTTGGGTTTCCATAAGGGAATAACACTTTCTTCCATCTTCCTTTCTGTATTTTTCTATCTAAAAGAAAGTCTTACACATAGCTTAAATTTAAAAATGAGGATTTATGTTCCACTTCTTTGAGAGAAGCAAATATGTGTACGTTATTTGGAATTCTTTCCCATGATAAATTTTCTATTGTTCATATTTATTATAACTTCAATATTTCATTTCAGGTGGGTTCATTCACATTGAATTTATTGTCTAAAATGTAAAATTGCATTTAAAACATTTTATTTATTTGTTCCAGGGGCTCGCTCCACAGCTTGGACTCGTAGTGATCCTCCTGTCTCAGACGCTCCAGCTTGCAGGTTAGAGCTGGCACGCCCAGTTGCGGTGGCTGGCACAGTGCAGTTGGGGTATTCCGGGCTTGTGAGGCATGTATTAACCAAGGATCAAACCCGGGTCCTTGAGCAGGAAGGCGCTTATGCTTCTGAGCTATCTCCATAGCCCCTAAACATACAGTTTTTATTGTTGTGATCGTACACATTAACTAAATTTTCACTCAATGCTTTCATTTCTCAAACTTATTTGAATATTTCTAAAGGAATTTTGCAATAGTGACTGATAGAAAAAGGAGGTTAGTAAATATATTTGCATATACAGAAAATTATATATGTAACCAGTCATCTGGTTTGGGTTCATTTAGTTACTTCTACTTAGCCACGAATGCATGACTGC
>NW_004524644.1:12519601-12531118 GCF_000260255.1 Octodon degus
AAGTGCAAGGACCTGGGTTCAATCCCTGGTACTGCATGCTGTGCTGGACCTGGAACCTGGCATGGTGGCCCTCGCTTGTAATCCCAGCACTGGACAGGCTGAGACAGGAGAATCACTACAAGTTCCAGCGGCAGAGTGAGACATTGTACCAAATGAATAAATAAATAAATAAATAAATAGAAAAACAAAAAAATCATAAAAATCATAAAATGTCACTGTTAAGTCCAGATGCCCTTGGCTAATGACTGCTTTGAGCTGAATGTGAGAGTCTGTCCCCTCAAGTAGAACTTAAGGGGAAATATGATGGAATGCATCAGCAAAATGTTCTTTTCCTTGAAAAAGATAATTCACTGAGGAAGATGAAAGCTTTATAAGAAACTCTATGATTTCTAGTTGTTGTTGTTGTTATTACTTGCCTATTTTTACTGTATTTTTACCTAGTCAGGTATGCTTTACAGGAGTGAAGGGGTTATAATTATTGTATAGGAAGGAAAGTCTGTAAAAGTAAAAAATAATATAGCGTCTTTAAGTTATACCTCAATGAACCTTGTAACTCATTATGCACAATATATTTTTGCATACATTAATGAACTTATTCACTACCTATACTGAAATTATCATTTTAACATTCTGTGCATCAACAGGTAAGAACATTGGCTACCACATACAACACATTAATTAGAAGTATCTTTATGCTGGTTTAATGTTACCTTTACGCTATTTTTAGGGGAAATCAATTGTAACTATTGTTTCAATTTTATGGTACTTCACAACAGTGAATTACTTTATAAAAATATTCATTTCTATCGCTTCTCCTTCCATGTGCATAACACAAATACCAAAATATTTAAATAACGCATTTAAAATAGGTGGGTGGTTTTTCCATCACCATTTACCTTGAAAGCCAGGAGTGGAGAAAATATTGTAAATTTTCTACTTAAACTACTTTTGTACGCTTTTGTTTTCTTTTGCTGAACCAGAGATTGACTTTGTGCCTTGCACTTGCCAGGGAAGTTCTTATTCTGAGGCATCTCCCCATCCCCTATATGCAGTTTCTTTTGTCTTTTGCTATTAGTCTAAAGCATGATGTCACCTCATGCCTGCTCTATCCAAGTGATAATACCAAGTGTTGTTGTTGTTACTTGCCTATTTTTCCTGTATCCTACCTCATGCCTGCTGTATCCAAGTGACTCCCTTTGGTGTTCACTTTAACATTCCTAATGATTAAATAGATATCCCATGAAAAAACTTTATTTCTATTTCTGACTTAATAAGTCTCCACATGACATCTGAACCTCTACTCAAACCATTTAAATTTCCATAATTCTTCATTCTAGTGATCTTGCCCTCTTTGGGAAAATATTTTTTTAATTGGATAAGTTGGAAGTATTATTTTTAAATATATCTATAAAACATCTTTTGCTATCACTGAAGTCATATGTAACATACGTGGTATCCATTCAAGAAACTTACTGATTCATTGACTGCTCTGGGTCCAAAATTCAAGGCTGATTTCAAGTGGACAATGTTGCCTTTAATTATGTAAGAAAAATCATACTTTGTTGTCCAAAAATAATCATTTTATACTATCCACTAACATGGATGATTGATATATATTATATGTGTAGCAATATGTATGTTTAATACCTAAATGTCAAAGTATGGTAAAATATGGATATTTCCATGTTTATTAGATTGAAAGACTTAAAAATTTAAATTTAACTAATTCATGACTGTTACAAAGTACTTGATAATTAGCATAAAGGCATTTATCTTTAAATACTGTCTTCATTAGCCTCATTAAAATAATACCTTTATTTATACCCAATCCAAGATGGGTTTACACAAATATCTGATTAATTTCTAAATAAGCTTCTGACTATTAGTAGCAGTATACTATCAGATGAGATACAGCAATAAATATGTGTGATAGTCATTTTTCCCTATTGAAACAATAGCTTGATAACAATGAAGAATTTTGAATATAAAATATTAGTGGGAAAAATATACCATTACAACTTAGGCATCCTTTAATCTGTGTCTTTTAAAATCAGATACAAGTTCTTTGTGAGAATACTGGCTATAAGTTTTTCTCGCTCTGTGGGATGTGTTTTCATTTTGCTGGCGATTTCTTTTATTCTGCAAAAGCTTTTTAATAAGATGAGATTTCATTTGTTGATTATTTTTACTATTTCTATTGCAATCTAGGCTCAGTTCATTAAAAAGAAAGGTTTGTGCTAATATTGTATAGACAAGATGCTACATTTATATGCTCTACTCTGAATAAGTACTAGGAAGACAACAATATGCAATACATCAACTGTTGTAACTGCTCTACTAACCTGTTTTGAAGATCCATTTCATTTTTATACTTATTTTTTCTTTATCAAATCAAATCAAGTCAAATCAGATAAATAACATGTCAAGATTATTCAGTGAAAGTTAGGCTTAAATACATAATTTTTAGAAGACACAGAAATTTGCAATAGACAATTAAGTCATTAAAGTTACTGTTATCATTTCACTTGTGCATTCACATGGGCTTTCCTGAAATTACAACTCATTTGACAGAAAAGAAAGATAACTTTGATTTTGACACTTATATATCTTCAAATTTACCGTAAATTCCACTTCTTTCTAGCTCTTGCTTCTCTGCCACATTTGGTCTTTGCTTTGTATTTGTACTATACACTATTTTTTCTTGTTTGATGCTGATGTTATTTAAAGAAAGGTAATTACCTCAGGTAATATTAATAATGATAATGGTTATAATTTATCAATAGTATTTATTTTAAAAATAATAATCAAAATAGACCCAGAATTTCAAAACACAATGATATGAAATTAACAATTGTTAATCTGTTGCACATTGTTATCTTCAAAGTAGTGGCTCAGATCCCCAGGTACAGGCATACAAGATTGATCAAACTACATAAGCACTATTGTTTATACATTAAAGACACTAAGGCATCAATAAATACTATTTTACAGTTTCTAGAAGATTTTCTTCTGGAAAGTTAAAACCCTCTATCATGTTGATTTTGTATTATATATTTGTGTATTATTTATAAAATTGATTAATATTCTTATGATTGCTAAAATAGGAAAAATAATATCACTTATAAGAAAAGGTCAAGCTATGATAAATTATCATTTTGACTTCTTGAGATACATGTTATAATTGTCTAGCTCTAAACTGAAAAGCATGATATATCACAAACATCATTTATGGATTAATTCATTCCAGTTGTCTAACAATCTCTTACAACTGTTTTTACAGTTTAACAAAATGCATTTCTTTTTTCCTAAGCCCAGATGTAGAATACAGTTAGTATGGCTATGGAAAAATAAAACAACATCTTATGCTAATTTTTCAGTTTCACCTTTTTTGGTGGGTGCCTTTTGCTATTTGTTTATATCATATAACAGTGTGAAGTATGCGTTAATGAGGGAACTATCTCAGGGAACTACTAAGTTCCTAATGTGAAAATTTTTAAAGTGTTGGAATTTTATCTGCAAAGCTCTTTTAAGACCAACACTGTGCTAGATGAAAAATACAAGAGCTGAAATCTGAAAATTTTACCTGTAGTTTGTTTTCCCTAATGTTTAAATTATACAATGAGAAGTTGTGAGCAGATTGTACAGTTTTATATTTTTGAACTTAGGTCATCAGGAATTCTCAGGTATATTTGAGCATAGAAAATTACTAATATATTGTACACTATCTTGTATTCATCACAAGGTAAACTAATATGGTGTGTGAAACCATATTTAAAAAGAGGGTATTTTACTAAAATATTCTCCTTGCCTTAATAATTCATAAGATTTCATGAATAAAACATTTAATCATGAACATTACTATCTTAAGTGTTACCTTAGACATATAATAATCAGGATCACAGAAATCCAGCACAAGAACAATATACTGAAAGCCACTAGAGAAAAGAAACAGATCATATTTAGAGCAAAATCCATCAGAATAATGGCAGAGTTCTCTTCACAAAGCACCATGTCAAGAAGAGCAGGGAGCAAAGTACTTCAAGTCCTCCAAGTAAACAAATTCCAGAAAAAAGTGCTATACCCTGTAAAACTCTCTTTATAATATGATGGAGAAGAGAAATAGTTCCAGGACGAAGAAGAGATAAAGAATATCATGATGACAAAGCCAACCCTGCACAGACTACTAAAAGATATTCTAGAGAGGTACCAAAATGAGCAGAAAACCATGAGTAAGATTGGAAAGAACCCACCAAATAGGGCAAACAATTAAACACAGGAGAAAAAAGATATACAACAGCAGGTAAATAACTTGTTAATCCTAAGTCAATACATTTCAATTATAACCATCAAGGTAAATGAACTCAATTCACCAACACACTTAACTCATAAAGAAATTCATAGGCTGAGAGTCAAAGGATGAAAAATAAAACTACATGGCCCAGCACCTCAGAAAAAAGCAGGGATAGTAATCCTGTTTGCAGACAGCCTGAACTTCAAGTCAAGAATGATCAAATGAAATACGGAAGGCCAATAAATACTGGTAAGGGAAAAACTACAAGAGGAAGAGGTAACAATCATAAATATGTATACACTAAACACAGGAGCACATAACTATATAAGACACATCTTAGTGGATATGAAAAATCTAATATCCACTACCACAATCATAACAGGAGATCTTAACACACCCTTATCCTAAAAAAAAAAAAAAAATAGGTCAAACAGACAAAAAATAAGCAAAGAAGTAGCAGAACTGAACCAGAACTTGTAACAAATGGACTTAGTGGACATATACACATTTTTTTCAGATAAATATAGGACATCTTCTGAAATAGACAACATGCAAGGGCATAGGTAATGCTTAAGTATATGTAGGAAAATGGAAATTATCCCATGCATATTATCTGACCACAGTGCAATGAAACTGGAAATAAAAGACAAAACATACCACAAAGACCGCATAAATGCATAGAAATTGAACAAAACCCTGCTCAGCATAAATGGGTCACAGATAACATTTAGACAAGAAATTCAACAATATCTACAATACAATGAAAATTCAAGTGCAACTTATCAGAATTTATGGGATGCTATGAAAGCAATTTTCAGAGGAAAATTTATAACTGTGAACTCAAACATGAGGAAAACAGAAAGGGAACAAATAAATACCTGAATGCTGCACCCCAAACATCTAGAAAATGAAGAGCAAACCAAACCCAAAGCCCAAAGACAGGAGGAAATTTTAAATATTAGAGCAGAAATTAATGCAATTGAGACAAAGAAAACAATACAAAGAATTAACAAATCAAAAAGCTAGTTCTTTGAAAGATTAAATAAAATTGATAAGCCCCTAGCTATGATCATCAAAAAAGTGCAAATTCAAGCAATCAGGAATGAAAAAGGTGAAATTACCACAGACCCTGTGGAAATTCAAAAGATCAAATTTTGAAAATCTTTACTCTCACAGAATCAATGACACAGAAGAAATGGACAGATTCCTAGAAAGGTACAAATTATCAAAACTGAATCACAAGGATATAACAGCTTTCAATAACCCAAAAACAGCCAGTGGAATTCAAAATGTAATAAAAAACCTACCAACAAAGAAAAGTCCAGGTCCTGATGGATGCACAGCTGAATTCAACAGAAATTTACAGAAGATGTAATCCCAATACTTCTCAAACTCTTCAATTAAATTGAAAAGGAAAAAACTCTCCCAAATTCATTCCTGGAGGCAAGTATTATACTGATTCCAAAACCAGTGGAAGATGCAACTAAAAAAGAGAACTACAGGTCAACCTCCCTCATGAACCTAGATGCAAAAATCCTCAATAAAATCCTACGCAATAGAGTACAGCAAATTATCAAGAAGATTATACACCATGTGGTTGTCACTGACATATACTTCCATGAGCAATACATGAGTGCTCTGGTTACTTGTACACTTGTTAACATTTGTATTTTTCTGTCCTTTTTCACTTTAATCTTTCATGGTTATAGATATATAGTAGTATTACACCCTGGTTTTAATTTGAATTTTCCTGAAGACTGGTGAAGTTGGGCACCTTAATGTATGTCTTGGCTATTAGAATATCTGCTTTATGAATTGCCTTTTCATGTCTTTAGCTTCTGCTTTTATTTTATTTATTTGACTGCATAAGATTCATCCCAGGGATGCAAAGATCATTCTATACATGCAAATCTATAAATGTGATGCACTATGTCAATAGAGCCAAATTTAAAAACCACATGATTATCTTCATTGATGCAGAAAAGGTTTTTGACAAATTCCAACAGTCATTCATGTTCAAAGTCCTACAGATAATTGGAATAGATGGCCTTTATTTCTGTCTGATAAAAGCCATCTATGACAACCCAACTGCTAACATAATTCTTAATGGGGAAAAACTGAAATCTTTTACTCTTAGATCGGGTACAAGACAAGGATGTCCTCTATCACCACTCCTATCCAATATAGTTCTGGAATCATTTAATAGAGTCATTAGACAAGAGAGAGAAATAAAAGGAATAAGAATAGGTAAAGAAGAAGCAAAACTACCATTATTTGCAGATGACATGATACTGTATTTGGAAGACACAAAAAAACTCCACCAACAAGCTCTTAGATGTAATGAAAAAAATCAGTAGCATAGCATGAATCAAAGCCAATGCCCAAAAGTAAACAGCATTCTTCTACATAGACAACGAAAAACAGTGAGGGAGAAATTGTAGAAATAATAACTTTTATAACAGCACCACAGAAAATGAAATACTTAAGAATTAGGCTAACTAGGGGCTGGGGAGATGGCTCAGCAGAATAAGTGCTTCCCTGGCAAGTGCAAGGGCCTGAGTTCAATCCCCGGTTCTGAAAAAAAAAAAAAAAAGCATATTAAAAAAAAAAAGAATTAGGCTAACTGAGGAAGTAAAAGTGATAATTATAGTACTCTGAAAAAAGAGATCACAGAGTATTTAAGAAAATGGAAAGATATCCCTGCTCCTCTATAGAAAGAATTGGTAGAGGCCATCTATTCCAACTTTGTGAATATGGTCATACTCCCAAAATTGTTATATATATTTAATGCAATCACTATCAAAATACCACAAACACACATAAAAGACCTAGAGAAATCATTTCTAAACTTTATTTTGAAACGCAAGAAACCGAGCATAGCAAAAGCAATCCTGGGCAACAAAGGCAAGGCAGGAACCATTACAATTCCTGACTTGAAATTATACTACAAAGCTACTGTGATGAAAACAGCATGGTATTGGTAGAAAAATAGACCAGAAGACCAATGAAATAGATGAGAAGATGCAGAAGCAACAATGTTTATATTGTTAAATGGAAATAGAGTACTTAAGGATTTAAAAATGGAGAGAGAGAGAGAGAGAGAGAGAGAGAGAGAGAGAGAGAGAGAGAGAGAAAGGAAAGAAGTTAGGAAATATGGTAGGGGCAAAATCATACATTTATATAAAATAGATAGTTAAGGCAATGGTCCTAAGAATTTCCAACAGGTTTTTGAAAATAGTAGTTAATGGGTAGAATTTTCACCCCGACTAACTCTTTGCTGATATCTTTGAACTAAGCAACTACATTGCAGACAGCAGTGTGTAATACTAAAACCATTCTTAATATACCTGTCATTTTGGCCTTCTAAATGTGTACTGCTTCTAATGTCATATCAATTATTGTTTTGCTCTCTTTAAATGTATTTTTAAAAGGTGATGCAAGTAAATGAGGGAAAACAAAAGCAAAATGTAGCAAGATTGCACTGCTGCAATGTTGAATATGGTTCAATTTCTAAATAACTGTGTAAAATTATTGTTTTTAACATTCTATAGTGATTTAAATTTTAGAACATCTATGGTTGTTGGAAAACAGTAGTTTCATTTTCTGTCTAAGGTGTGTGATATTCAGATAGTGATGTTAAGCTTAACTATCTCCATTATAGGATAATAATATCAGTAAGCTTCTCTTGTGGATGTTTAGCAACTAAAGTTTTTAGACCAAAATTATATAGATAAATGGCCTAAAAACATAGCTAATATTTTGGTCCCAGCCTTTCAAGGTCAGTGAGCACTCAGGACATGAGAGAACCTCTGAAGTGACATCCTCTAACTAAGTGGTATCCCAAATTTTCTGATGAAAGATATTATGGGGCCAGAGAAGAAACTGATAGATGGTGTAGAGTGTGCCTAAGGAGAGTCAGCTGCAGAGAAAAAATTCTGTCTGGCTTTCACAGACAAAAAATTGGTCAAGCAATGGTCATGACTCATCCAGATGGTTGGCACTGACAAAAGACCTACAAACTGCTATACATGGTTTCAGGGTAAATCCTGAGGGAATTTGACTAATCTCATCAGATAGCAAAGGTTACATATTTAGTTACATAGGTCTTGCTTTAAGTTGATCTTAACCATGTAGCAGAAAAGTATTTACACGAGGCATAAAAAATAAATCTAAGGGCCAGGGAGATAGCTCAGTAGAATAAGCTCTTGCCTGGCAAACGCAAAGGCCTGAGTTCAATCACCTCATCAAATAAATAAATAAATAAATAAATAAATCTGTATTAAGATGCTGAGCTGTAAAAGGCTCATGTCAAAAACTTGAGACTGGAGACTGGGGAGATGGCTCAGTAGAATAAGCGCTTCCCTGGCAATCCCAAGGATCTGAGTCCAATCCCCGGTTCCACAACAAAACAAAACACCAAAAACAAAACAAAAAAAAAAACCTTGAGACCATTGTGAGTTGTGCTGGCAACTCACTACTAGTATGGACTATTGGACAATATTGGGTTATTTTTATGCATTCAAGTACCTACAATTTTTGGACTGGCATCAAATGTGAAAAGGTCCCTTAAAGACTTCTCCAAATACAACTTCTCTAACAGCAATGGAATACCCATCTCTGACAAAACAAAACAAAAAATGGAGATATAAATAAAGGATCATTTTATGATGAAAAAATATATATGTATATACAAGATAGTTATGATAGATATATAGCTATTTTCTCTTAGTTCAACAAGAAGAAAAGTTTGTACTAATACTATTTAAATAAGACATCATGTCTACATCTTGTCCCCTGAATAACTACGGTGAAGACAATAGTATGTAATGTATTAATTATTGTAACAGTCTTACTAACCTGTTTTGAAACTGTTTCATTTCTATTTTATCATTTTTTCTCACTAAAATGAAAAGAAATTTTAAAAAGAAAGATATAATGACCTAATCACTTTTCAAACTTGATATTTTATTTCTAATTGATAAGGCACAAATTAACATCAGAAACATAAACTACATTTTAATTTCATAAAACATGAATTAAAAATAAAACAATACTAAACTTTTCTTTTGTAGAATTTAAGTATCAAAATTATTTTTTCCCATTTCACTGGTCTGTGTTCACTATAAAATACAAACACTGTGTATACTTGTAAAATATAGTAAATTGAAATATTTATAAGATCATGACTTTTCAAATTTCTGAATAACCATTTTTGAGAAAGTAAATTTAAAAAGTCTGATCATCTTTTGACTATACTTTATAGGCAATATAAAAGAAACAATTATTTTCCAATTTATTTTTATGAACCATGCTACAGCAGATGAAATCTACCTATCAGGATGCAATTGAGATTTCATTTCATTTATTACTTTTTCTTTCTAACTTTCCATTTACAGAAATTTTAATTTTGTATACTGTCTATTCAAATAGTTGTTTCACAATCCTAGTTTGTCATAGGATAGCCAGTAATTATAATTTTGCATTCATCTTCTTAAGCTCTTTTTTTTGCTATAATCTTTAAATTTAGAATTCTTTTAATACAAAACAAAAAAAAATTAAATTAGTGCTGAATATATAAAGGCATAATTTGATCAGATCACGCACTCGTTCAGGGCCAGTCTGGCTTGACATGCTACCCTGCACTTTTCCCAGTGCATTCCTGGGACAAGGGTAGGAGCCCTGAGCCATCTCGGGTGTTTGTAAATTTCATCCTTCTTTCCCTTGAGAAGCACTGTTAGAGACGGGAGCCATTCCATCAAATCATCTAAAATGGGGACCAGAGAGATAGCTCAGTGGTCTAAGTGCCTGCCTGGCAGGCACAAGGACCTGGGTTCGATCCCTGGTACTACACACCTTGGTGGCCTTGTGCCATGTGTGTTGCCAAAACAGGACATGGGGGAACCCAACTGTAATCCCAGCACTGAGAAGGCTGAGACAAGAAGATCACTGTGAGTCCAGCTGCGTAATAAGACTCTGTACCAAATAAATAAATCACCAAAAGTGCACTTTTGTGTTTGAGGGATAAATTCACCCTAGATTCCCTATGGCTGTTTTGAGGAAGATGATTTTTAGGTAAGAACACACGCAATCGACCAGATCAGGCATTCTGACTCGGGTAGATTTATTGGCGGCATCAAGCAGGTTGACTGTCTAGCGGACCTAGACAGCATTGTACAAAGAGGGGTCAGGAGACTTTATAGGATCTTTTAGGGAGGGTGATCACTTTCTGGAACATCTGAGGGATCTTGGCAGGGCTACCTGGTCTGTGGGGGACCTTTAATATTAACAAAGGAGAATTTTGTGGTTGTTTGCCCAGGTCAAAGTCAGCTGGAACTGTTCTGCGGTTCTGAGTTTGGCTCTACATGGGGCCAAGGGGGAGAGAGCTTGAGGGCAAGGTGCCTGGGAAGCTTTGAATCCTGACCTAGCAATGATGTTATTGCAACTAAGTAACCGATATTTTATTTGAAGAGAATACAATATATAAAACATATATCTAAAAATAAGTGTCCAGGCTTGGGGAGATGGCTCAGTAGAATAAGCACTTGCCTGGCAAGTGCAAGGGCCTGAGTTCAATCCCCAGTTCAGCCAAAAAAATAAAAATAAATAAATAAATAAATAAAAATAAGCTTCCATTACTAATGTTCTATGCAGTTGATTCATTTTTACCAAAAAATAAAATAAAACAAAATGTAAACTGTTTCAACTAATAAGGAGTCTCAATACTTTGCTTGATTGAAGTAGCTGAGAGAAACAGTATTTTTTCTATTTATTTATGAAGTAAAACCATAATAACACAGAGATCACCATTTATTTATTTATTTATTTATTTATTTATTTATTTTAATACAGGATTTATAGGGTCTCACCACACGGTTAGGACTCATAGTGATCCTGTTGTTTTCAGCCTCCCAAATGCTGGATCACAGGTGTGCGCCACCATGCCCAGGCTCGGTGGCTGTCATAGCACACCCTGGGAGCAGGACCAGCATCAGATCATCATTTAAATCACATTTCAGACGAGATCAGGCGCGTTCAGGCTGGGAAAGCCAACATTTTGGCCCTAACTTTCTAAGGTCAATTAAGACTCAGGATATATGAGAATTTGTACTGTAACGTCATGTACCTCGGTAGTGTCGCAAATTTTCTGATCAAGAAGATTATGGGGCCAAAGAGGAAAGTGATCGATGACATAGAGTGGGCCTAAGGAGAGTCACATGGGGAGAAGA
>NW_004524644.1:12531701-12551633 GCF_000260255.1 Octodon degus
TCAATAAAACTTTGAAAAAAAATAAAATAAATAAATAAATAAAAATTAAATAGCATTTCAATTGCTTATGATTCTTTATGATATTCTATATATTTTCCTTTAAAAACTGTAAATTCGCTAGTTAATATTCTACTGCCACAATCCTTACTGTGTTTATTTTTTTTCTTTTACCATACTACATTACTTCAATAATTTTTTTGTCAGGAATATATATTGTTTTTAGTTGTTCCTCGAGGCACATAAGAAATAGTTGTACCAGTTAACAGAAATAAATGCACACCATTTAAGCAGTCACTAGAATAAAACATAAAAGCCTGGCCGCTTTCTACTATTTTAAACAGTTAAATTGGATGCAGTTGATCATTGTAGGAGTGATTTTCCTGGGATTTAGTTGGTCTTCTGAATATTGGCTGGTTGAAAATTCTGGCAACTCCCCAATATAGAATGGTGTGACTGTTGGTTTCAAATGTTTGCTCAAAGTAGGAAAGTTCACATCTGTTTCCCCATACTCGTTATGACTTTAAAAATGAATTTACTATTTGATTTGTCCCAGGATGAAATGCACACAGACACAAATACAGAGAGAGAGAGAGAGAGAGAGAGAGAGAGAGAGAGAGAGAGAGAGTTCATAAGTAAATGTATTCTGCTGTACACTAGGGGATTATTTTCATCATTTTAATGAACAATTAGACATGTAGCCAAATAATGGAACTATTTGAGGGTAAGGGTTTAGAATCTGTTTTATAAAAGCAATATAGCATGATTTTTAAATTATCAGATAATACTATATTTTCATTTAGAAAAGCAAACTGCAACTTATCTCTTCATCTTTCAAAAACAAAAATGGTCCAAAAGTGTTAGTAGGGCATACATACCGACCTAGTACTTTTAATTCTTAACTGTTGTTTTCTCTCTCACTAATCAGAACATTGGAAATTATGATTAGTAGCTATATATATATATATATATATATATATATATATAGAGAGAGAGAGAGAGAGAGAGAGAGAGAGAGAGAGAGAGAGAGTATGCAAGGCCTCACTATGCAGCTGGGACTCGTAGTGAGTCTCCTGTTTTCCGTCTCCCCAGCACTAGGATTATGGATCTGCATCACTACACCTGGATTCATTTACCAGCTCAGCACTCCCAAGGGCGGGGCTGGCACCGCACGTGGTGCCAGGGATTGAACCCGGCCCCTGCACTTGTCTAAGAAGGTGCTTAGTCAGCTGAGCTATCTCACTGGCCCTTGATATTATTGTTAATCAGCCTATCTTATTACTTACTAATACTGAAGTTAATTATGATTTAAATCTGTGTTCAATCTAAGCAATCCCCTTCTTAAAGTGATTAAAGCTTTACATTAAATATAACTTCTGATGTTTTGTTAAAAACTGTAGAACATTATCTAGCATTTGATTCAGAAGTACTGAGTATAAATTTTGGAGTTACAAATGTTTTAAAACTACAAACTTTGGAGCCGGCCAAACAGCTCAGTGGATTATAGCGCCTGCTTAGGCAGACACTGGGACCAGGGGTTTGATCCCTGGGCCTGCTGTGCCAGCCCATCCCCTGGGTGCACTGAGCCAGCAGCTGAGACTGGGTGTGGTGGTGTGCACCTGCAACCCTAGCACGTGGGAGGCTGTTAATACGAGGATCGCTACGAGTCTGATCTACGCAGTGAGACTCTGTAGACCTGGTAGTGAATACATTCAAAAAAATATGAACTTCGAGCAAATTTTTAAAAATTTTCTCTCAGTCATATCATCTCTAATACTGACTGAAATATATCTGCCTGATAGGAGATGGTAGAAGGGATGTAATAACATTTTCGAAGTTCCACAACTGTATTTATCCTATGTTATTTGCTTAATAATATAAATTAATAATAATGTTTGATTGTATCGGAAGTCCAAGGGTCTAAGTTAGAGAGCCAAGGAAGGAAAGAACATAAATGAATCGGAAGTATAAAGCGTAGCTGCTCAGCTCTCAGAGCGCACAGCGTACAGGAGTAAGGCATTTGGGCTGCATCTGCTGAGCTCTGTCGCACAGCCAGGTGTCAGCCATCTGTACTGCTCCAGGCTTGTTGGTGCTGCCTGGAGGACTCCCTGTGCCCTACGGCTGCAAGGTCCTGGCTGGCACACAAGCTATCTGTGCCTCACCCAGCCGGTGCTCAGGGCAGAGCTTGTCAGGGGAAGATGGTGGCTGCCCATGTTTGTCCGATCCGCCCAGGTAGCCAGGAGCTCACTCCGCCTGACCTCTCCAGAGCTGCCTGTTCGGGTCCTTTGAGTACTGAGATTGTTTCATCCTGGGTCAGGCATAGAAGACAGAAGACAGGAGAGTGCTAGGAAGAAACGACTCTCACTCTTCCCTTTTTGCCCATTTTGTTAAAATGCCATGCCTTCACGCCTACTTTCTGGCAGTGATCCGTGTCCCTGAGACAGCCTGCTGTCTTGGCCCTGAGTCTGAGGCCCGTGGCTGTGTCCACTTCGGAGTCCCTTCTCTCGCTCCCCTGGCATTTTCCTTATTCTTTCTAACTTTGCTTTTCTGTGATTGTGATTATCTTCTCAAGATGAAGCAGTAGCTGATAACGTGTTCCAAACCTTTTGTGTTTGTTTATAATTCCCTATGTACTCTCTTAACCTAGATCAGGAGATTCAGCCGTGGGCTGGCATGTGCTAAAGCATTTGCCTAGGAAGTGGAGGACTCTGGACCCCGGGTACATTACCTCCCAGCACAGAGAGAGGAGAGGAATCAAAGAAGGGAGTGAAATCAAAATAATTCTGAAATAATTGTACTCACCAGCTGTGTGATCCTAATCTTTTTATTTCATTGCTAAAACCATTGAAGAATGCAAAAAGGAAAAAAGAAAGAAAGGAAAAAATATACATATGCCTGGATTAGAAGTTGTATGGCAGTCATATCAGTAGCAAGTGGAGGATCGCGGCTAAGCATTGCTATTGGATGCAGGCCAAAACCTGGCATAATTAGCTTTATCTTCTTATAGTTGTGTGTGGCCGTTAGCAGTATTTTCTGTTTGTTGTCTGGCTTGCTTTTGTGGAGCAAAGAATTTTGCAGCAATACCTAGCAGAAACGCTGAACCTGTTAAAGATGGGTTAACTGCAAGGACCTAGCCAACAGTGAACTCTGAGATTATAAATGCATATGACCCAATCCTTGTGCTTTTTGAATGTTTGATAACGGAGAAAGGAAAGAGAAAACGTTAACGATGTATTTACTGCTATCTTCTTCCTGAAAAGCACATGAGCACTTAAATGTCCCCAGAATTCCTTTTCAAAAGTAGTCCCTGAAATGCTGATTTGCATCTAACATAAAAAAAGTTTTCCTCAGTCCACTACCAGCATTAACTGCACTGACTAAATGTATCTTGATAAGCATCCCCAAATTTAGGTTGACAGGTATTTAAAACTGCTTTGGGACCATTTACTGAAGAACATGTTAGGAGAAAATGTCTTACGCAGCCCATAGATTCAGTTTATGACTACAGAGTTGCATATTCTGAGTCTCTGAGCAAAGTGAATTAAAATATTTAAACTACTTTGCATTTCCATCTCATCTACCAGGTGTTCTGGCATCCTGCAGGAGCTTGAGGACTCCATCTGCATGTATGATAAAGTTTCAGTATTGTATAGCTGCAGATATGCTTCTTTTCTTCTCATGCATGCTACTAGGTTTCTAGCCTCTTCCTCAGTGCTGTAATTGCATCAGGCATAAAAGACTGTAAGGAAAAGAATGTCGAAGGAAGCAGTATTCAGTGCATTTATGCATGTAAAACAGACGTGCGGCAACTATTGTGAGCTTTGAATCAATAGGACAACATGTAAATACAAAGGTATGAAAGAAGAGAGATTATTTGCTGGCTGTTTTTTATTAAATATCTCCTCAGTAATAGAGAAGGTACAGCTTCCTTACTGAGTTTAGTAATTAGATTTTCATATGTTTTCCTTATTCCCGAACTTCTGGGCAGCAACAAATCTACATATAATAAATATAAGAAAAATGTAGAAAATAGGACATGCACACATTTATCAAAATTGTGGCCACGTAAAAGAATTTTAAGCCTCAAAGTAAAACTAAGACAGTGCTTTTATAAGAGATAGTTCATACTTTTGAAATATATTACCTCATCATTTAAATTTATATTTCAAGTTATCATTAAGTATTGATAGCTTGTAGGAAATACATAAAAATGGTTTCTTATATTGAACAGAAAAAAAGAAGCATTGTGTATTCCCCAATACATTCTACTATCACCTACTTCTCAAAATGTGATAATGGATTCCATTGTCTTTTGTTGAGTTTCGAACATTTTCCTCACATAGGCAGCACCTTGTCAGGGAGAACTGTGTGCATTGGCTCAGTGAACTCCGCCTGACATGCTTCGCCATATTCTTTCCCATGCCCAGAGCAGCTGCAAGCTTTATGTTGTAACACAACCACCACAGACTAGGAAATCCACATAGACCCTGCAATGCGCCTGCTGACCTAGCTTTTAAAGTCCTAAAACACCAAAACTGTACCATGTGAATCACTGACAAGATTACTTAGGCCAAATGAGATTCAAAGGAGGGAAAGAGTTAGACTGCCCTACTCAGTAGGATTGTCCTAGAACTGTTATGTTACCTGATTCAAGATTCTTCTGTGTCAATGACTTACAGTGTTTTTTCTCTTTGGAAACAAGTGTTCCCACTGAGGTCATGACTGTACACTAAGATCAAAACTGTGCCCAGAAGAAGAGAGATTAATTTGTTTCTGCACATCACCATTTTGAAAACTGAGAGCAATTACACTAAGAACAGGACATGTTCTTGTAGCTAATTTAGATTCCAAAATACTGGATTTTCAACAAGTCTGTCATAGGAAGAAACATTCTGGGAAATGTTTGCATGAAGGAGCAATATGTACCTTATGGAGAAATATGTACCTCAAAGAGAGTAATGGTAAGCTCTAAATTTTGGTTCACATCTTACTGAGAATTTAATTCTTCTCCTTCTTTCTGAATTTGACAGTAACTGTGAAGTCTTAAGTTGCCAGTTATTTGGTGGGAGAGCACTACAACACTACAAATGTTTCTTCCAAGTTGTTTTTCTCACTGCGTGCTAGTCATTCTCTCTTTTGAGATATTTCATTCCTTTTTCTCTGGATATTGAGCTCAAGGCCTTGCGTTTGCTGGCCAGGCACTTGTGGCACTGAGCTATCTCCCTGGCCCAGAAGCAACTTTTGAAAGAAGCAACCAAATCTTCCATGAGTACACTTTTAATGGTTTTTCCTCTTGACTACATATTTGAGTGCACTAATGCCTCTTTCATATTTAAAATGTCACTGTCTCCCTGAATGCTGGTGTTACTTTTGCCAACACAGTTCTCTTATAATTTTGATGAGCTCCTCAAAACCTAGAGTGGTTTGAGAGCCCTTCGCATTATAAGGCATCTACACTCTTTCTTGTGATAGTATCCCTTTCTGGCATAAAATAAAAAGTATATTGTCATGGGCTGTGATGGTAAATATTTTTAAAGGTCTTTTTGTGTATTTTAGTTACAGTTTATCTGTGCTTTCAATTTTTGTAAGCATAATAAAGAGTTACCCAGACAATATTTTTCTATGATGCTCACAACAGTCTAATTACTATTTTGGAAGCCTTTTGCCATCTAGAGGATTTGAAAATAAGAAAGACTGATCTTAATAAAAATATTTCAATTCCTAGTTCATCTAGGCACCTACACATGCGTTGACTCTTTCTTTCAAAGGTAACTTGCGCTGTCTCCTGGCAGCGTCTAATTTTTCACCATAGAGGGTTCCACCTACCAATACCATCATGGTCCACAGATGCAGGAAAACTTACATTGGATGCCCATCATAAAATCACAGCACTATGGTGTCTACTCCCACTTGTTCGAAGATCTGAAGAGGCCTGGCTTTGCAAGGGCTGCCAGACTGCATCAGGTCAAGGGTCTAGACCCTGAGGGAAATTTACATCCCAAGGAGATATTGACTGGTCCCGAAGCAGCCTTCCTTCCAACAAGCAAACTGTGGAGATACAGAGGTGCTATATGGTCTCTGTGGAGATTTGCCATAGGTGACCTAGGAAGAGCGTTACTGGGGTGCACTGTGGCCAGATCCCTGACGTCACATCCTCTGTCTAACGTTTTCCCTTTTTAGGGATTTTTTTTCTTCCACTCCTAACTCATGTGAACTGAGACTGACAAAGGAAGGTAATCAAAACTTGTACTCTTTTAAGAGAATTGGTTTGCAGCACAACGCACCATTAAAATTAAAAATCAGTAATTTTTATTTTAAAAGAAGAACTCTTTTCTGTATCTCTATTCATATGTGAATATATGTGCACATATTTATGTGCATAGAGTATTTTATAGGTATATTAAAGTATAATTATATATTTAAACAATTTTTATTAGTATTCATGGTAATTTTAAAATAATTTTGAAGTAAACCTGACAAAGACAATGTAGAAAATTATTTTCACTGTTCAAGTGAAATGATGCACAATAGAATCTTGAGGCATTGTGTTCATAGCCCACGTGTACCTATGCGTAATCTATATTAGACTAGGGAAGCTGTCCATCCTAATCTGATGATTATTGTGAGTAGGGATGTGTCCATCACTGAGTAGACAACATATTAAATCATTACATGAAGCAGTTTTGGAGCTATATCCATAATTCTGATGTTCATTCATTGATTATTCCCATTGAATATTTCTTACTTTTATCTGTTATGAAGAGTCTAAAGAAATAATCTGCCAGTAATTCTACATTTTTGTATTTGATTGATTTATAATGAGGTTGATAGTAATGAGAACAATTACTACATAGGATAATCATCACTTTTAATTATATTTTTAAAAATATTTCTTTCAGAAGTTTGAGTGTGCTGAGCAGCGACCCAGTCTGGGTGTGGTGTCTCAGGCCTGTATTCTCAGTGCTTGGGAGGTTGAGAACAGGAGGATCACTTTGCATAAGTCTGAGCTGTGTAGTGAGACTCTGTACCACATACATTACAAACATTAAAGAAATTTCTTATTACTGATTTGCACAAATCAGTGTATCATTACTGTGTGACGCTGAAGTGTATTGCTTCCTTTTAATTCTGTCCCTAGACCCTAAGACTTCTACTCAATTGTAAATATGCAATGTTTTTATGAAGTAGTTCAGTAAAATATTGAAAGCTTATTTATTCCCATGCATAACAATATTTAGCGCTTGCTGAAATTCAAAGTCAGTAAAACAGGGCTAAATGTAAATGCACTTTAAGAAAAAGACATTTTTAATTAACAGCTTGATAATAAATGATGATAACACCGAATCCATCATGACTTTCCAAGACAACTCTCTGGCACTACTCTTTTTCCAATCTAGAAATCTTGTCATTTGATATAGGAAGTCAATTGCTTAATTGAATTTATGTCATTTCACCAAAGGGGGACAATTGCAAATTACAGAGGTAAAGTAGGAAAAAAAATAATACTTAGGCTGAAAAGTTCACTGATAATACAACTTCATTCAGAGTTTTAAAGTTCATTTTTAAAAGGAATGTTAATAATTTTCATTCTTTAAATCCTATATTTTAGAAGATAAATATAATTGTTACAGTCAAATATAAACACAAATGTTCAAATTTGTAAACTTGAAGCCAGTGTACAGAAAATAATTTTAACTCATGAAATCTTTCATTTAACCTTTAGGGAAGTTTTAAAACATGAAAATATCTCCAGATTAAACACAAATAATTACGTTAAAGGAAATTATAAGTGAGTATCTATGTCTAAATATATTCTTATTAAAATTTATTACAATGATGTTTTTATTCATTTATAAAATGATTGATAGATATATTCATCATATATATTCACGATTTGCTCTCCTAACACCATTACAAGAGCACCAGGATTTTTAAGAGAAACTCTGAGTGTTTTGATCTCAAATGTATTCTAAAGTTTTGTGTGTACAAATTTGGGGCTTTTACAAAGTGATTAAAACATAGAGGCACTGTTCTAATTAACGGATTAGCCCTTCATGAGTAGACTTCTGAATGTGCTGTTAGGAGATGGCACCCAGTCAGAAGAGGTGTGGCACTGGGTCCTGAAAGGACCCATTCTTGTCCACAGGTCTCTCTCTCTCTCTCTCTCTCTCTCTCTCTCTCTCTCTCTCTCTCTCTCTCTCTCTCTCTCTCTCTCTCTCCTCCCTCTCCCTCTCCTTTTCTCTCTCCCTCTCCTTCTCCCTCTTCCTTTCTTCCTCTCCCTGTTTCTCCCTCCCTCTCCCTCTACCATACCCTCTACCTCTCCCTCTCCCTGTTTCTTTCTCCCTCCATCTCTCTCTCTCTCTCTCTCCCTTTTCCTCTTTCTCTCTCCCCCTCTCCCTTTCCCTCTCTTTCTTCCTCCCTCTCCCTCTGCCATACCCTTTCCCCCTCCCTCTCCCTCTCCCCTTCCTCTCCTCTCCCTCTCCCCTCCCCCAGCCCCTCCCTCTTACTGACTGTCATGAGATGAGCCCCCACCTTCCATAATACCCTTCCACTATGGCTTTCTGCCTTAGAGCCTACTAAGCATCCATAGAGTGGACCTTCTGAAGCTGTGAACCAAAACCAGCCCCTCCTCCTGTAAGTTGTTAGTGTCAGGTGTTTTCCCAGTAATAGGAGTGACTAATGCAGAAATCTAAGTAAGGGGTGACTAAATCCATAAAAAAAGAAACAAAACAAATGAAATGCCAAAGGAAAAGTAAGTAAGCAATGTGTGTCAGTACAATTAAGAAAAGAAGAAAGAGCAAGAGAATAGTAATTTTCTCAGAACATTGTCAGCACCTACAAAATAATGGGGTGAGGACATTCCTGAGAATGGTTTAAGTTTGTCCCAATGGCTCTTAAAAGATACACAAAAAGTTTAAATCTACCAAGCCTGAGGGAATACAGAAGGTAACAATGATGGTTAAATTTAGATGATTTACTAAAAATAATTCTGCAATTTGTCAAGAAAAACCAGTCCTTTCATCACATCTATTTCCCAGGTAGAAAACAGGGAATTGATATTTTCATCAAAAGACAAGAGCTAGACTCTTAGTTTTGTGAAACCACTAGTACATTTCAATCAGTGAAGCACAGACTATTAAAAGAGGAAAATTACAAATGGGTACACTCACTGGCAGATTTGCCTCTGAATCTTTATATTTTCTCTGTGTGTGTGTGTGTGTGTGTGTGTGTGTGTGTGTGTGTGTGTGTGTGTTTTGATACAGGGTCTCACAATGCAGTTTAGACTCATAGTGATCCTCCTGTCTCAGCCTCTCTAGTGCTGGGATTACAGGCATGTGCCACCATGTCTGGTTCTTTCCTTTGTATTTTCTATTCCCAGGAAACTGAGTCAGATGCATCCCTTTGTTTTTTTCTTGTAGGAGACATAGAGCAGCACCTCTATACACACTTGGGTACTTATATTTGTGATAGTGAGACACATAGCAGAACATTCTGCTTGTTACCCGATCATTCATCTGTGCAAAGGTCACACGTAGCACTGGGGAGACAGCTTGGCAGTCTAAGCGTCTGCCTGGCAAGCACAAGGAACTGAACTCTATCCCCTGTACTGCGTGCCAGGCAGCCCCAAAACCAGGCACAATGGTGAATTCCAGTAATCTCAGTGATGGGGAGACTGAGACAGAAGGATCGCTACAGGTCTGAACTGTGTAGGGAGACCCTGTATCAATTAAATAAAATAATAAATTTCAAAAGTCATATGTATAATTGTCATTATGTAGGGTGATTTGCTAACAATATATTCCTTATTTTTGATATATAAACTATAATACATAGTTTTGCAATATAATATGAAGTGGCTATTGTTTTCCTATCCCTGAGCAACTCTGCCACACTGGGGTTCTTCATTCTTTGGTTTGTACGAAAATCAGACTCTTCTTTATTCTATTCCTGTTTGATCTGTTGCTTCAATCCTTGATCTGATTGATAGGAGTTTGGGAGAACAGCCTGCCTTGTTCCTTGCAGTACTTCTCAATTCAAAATCACCCAGGGCGGAAGAGAACTAGCAAGTTCCTGTTGATTTTCTCAATGAATGAAAGATGTCTAGATGGTACTTGATTAAAGACAAGGACCCATTACTGTAAATGCACAGTTAAGAGACATCATAAAGATTAATACAAAAGATATGCCGGGCCCTGGAATGCGATACTTCACATGAGAGGTTTGGGTGCCTACTGTACAATGAAAAAGTTGGAAATAACATGCAAAAGAGTAGAAACAAGGTGAGCAAAGTCTTCAGTGAAAATTTCATAGCACAGAGATCCTCAAGATTGGCATGAATTCATTCTTAGTACTTTAGTGTTCTCCATACTGGAATTTTCTTCTTTGTGGTTGCATGAAAAATGCAGAAAACCATCTTCATTTTTAGAAAATTAACAGTTTTTTTTTTTTTGTAATCTTGACCTTGTGGCATAAAAGTGATGATGCCTGCCATATTTTTTTCCTAAAATCTTGAAGCATAGGACAAAACTTGGGAGGACTAGACCACAGCCAACATTTCACGCACACCTGTGGTGGTGTTAAAAAAAAGACACATCTCTTCCTCATTGTTACCACCCACATCATGTTTCAGGCTAACAGAAATTTTTAATGAAATGCTTCAAACTGACAAGGCAAGAATTCCTAATTTCATTTGTTACAGCATTGCAGAATTTATGTTTTAAGAGATATACAAAGGAAAAATCTACATGAGACTTAATTAGGAATGTGGACATTTTAAAATTGGCCCTATTTCTTAAGAGATATCATCCAAGTAAATGATTTGCATTTATCAAGTTTATATAGGGGAATATGGCCAACAAGCATCTTGACCCATATTTTCCTGTACCTTATAGTACAATTAGTTGAAGTGGTCATCATAAATAATATAATGTTTGTCTTTCTGTGCTGAATAGCTGAATTCTCATGGCAGTAAATAAAGGAAATGTATGAATTTACTATTAGTAAATTATTATTTACTACTAGCTTTACATAAAACTCAAAATTCAACTCCAAGACAGAATGACTCTGTAGGACACAAGTAGTTCCATCATGCCTGCTATGCAGCACGCTGGTCTGTCACACAGAATGTATCCTGAAAGCACTGAGCAGACATTGTGTTTTGCCAAAAGAAATGCCATGCCTTGGAGAGATAACAGAAGAGTAAGCGGAAAAGGACTGAGATGGTCTTTATGTAAGCAAGGTACTGGTCTACATCAGGACCATGTTTAGGTTGACGATTTGGTACATCTTTCAAGACATACACTGATAGGAATCATTGTCCTAATCATACCTTTTCCCACTAGCATTTTGTTTTGTTTTTGCTGTTTTGTAAAATTTGCAATTCGGGGACTTTGACTTATAAAAATAGCTTTCCTCCTACAAATTAATTCTACAAAATGTCAAAAATTGGTTCTCCAGAGGATCACGTTTCCACTTCCAATGATAAAACTTGGTCAATCTATCCAGTTCAGTGTTAAAATTTAAAGTATGTGTATGTAAAATGTAAGCATTCAAGGGTGTAATACTATAGAGAAAAAGATGATCTATATTGAAAGGTAAACTTGAGATAAAATGGAAAATATTTTATGACAGCATAATATTCATTTATTCATTTAATAAATTTTAAATACATATAGTAATTAAAAAGAAAATTCTTAATGATATGTAACAAAAAAAGGAAAAAAAAATATTTGTCTTCATTTCTTTTTCTGGGACAAAGTACCTGACACCCAAGGTTCAAGAGGGAAAGGTTTATTTACTCATAGTTTGTACAGGTTTCAGTGCATCATCAGCTGGCTCCAAAGAAAGTTAACATGGCAGAATGGCAACAGTTAATGATGTAAGGGCTGGCCAAATAGCTCAGCCGATTAAAGTGCTTTCAAGCAGGCACAGGGGCCAGGGGTTCAATCCTGGGGCCTGCCCTGCCAGCCCTGCCCCTGGGGCACACTGAGACAGTGATTGAGACTGGGCGTGGTGGTGCCCTCCTGTAATCCTAGCTCTTGAGAAGTTGTAAACAGGAGAATCACTACCAGTTGGATCTAGCAGTGAGACCCTGAAACACCCTATAGACCCTTCTCTAAATAAATAAATAAATAAATAAATAAATAAATAAATAAATAAAATAGTTGATAGCATGGAAAGACAGCAAGAGCAACAACAGTAAAAGGAAAGGAGCATGGCTTTTTCTGGCTCCCTTTAATTCATCCAGTTTGGAATCAGGGTGGTGTGAACCCAATGAGTGAACCGATCCAGCACTCATTTCGGGTACTGCACTAGGGATCAATGTCAAATTTTAGATTCAGCTGCCTCAAGAAGGCATGCCTCTGACTGCATAATGCGCTGCATTTAACTGTACCTTCAGCTACAAACCACAACCATGTTAAACATATTTTCAAATAACTTTAAAATGAGAAGGATTAAAAGAGCAGTGAGAGAAATACAAATAAGAATGCATATCATTCCAGTATTTATGGACATTTTTGAACATGTAGATATGAGAAAATTTATGTAAACTATAGATGTTAAATTGGTATTAGTCAAAGAAACAGCCTTCCACTAACTCTTGAAGATATCTTTAGTAGATGCTGAAGAATCTGTTATAAGACAAACACAATTATCACTTGGGGAATTTCTATATCTTGCCTCTATTGACTCTTGCATGGTGCATAAAATGAGCTGGAACTTATCTTAGAGTTTCTCCCTCTTCCACTGCTGAATATCTATACCTGTGTCAATCAACTTCATGAGGTACAGTAAAATCTATTTTATCTGCACTGACTTTTTAATCTGCTAAGTATTATAGGCAGCTGAGTTAGATAGAAATATTATAGGCAGTCAGACAGGGCCAGGCAAACAGACATATCCAGTGTGGAAGGCCAGATACTTTGCAACAGTGAGAGATGGGCACTCCTGCTGTGGGCCAGACCTCAAGACAAAAGCTCAAACAAATGCACACCTCCCTAAAGATAAACATCCAGGATTGATGCTCTAATAGGTTACTATCACCTTGAGGAAGCCAGGAAAAGTCACTAACCCAGCTCCCTACAGGAAAAGGTACTGTTCCATACTCGTGCCCACTTGCTAAGTGACTCACTCCCCCATTTGGTCCTGGATTTAATCCGCTTTACCTGAGCAATTGTGCTTGTGAATTTACTAGTTGATCATAGTTTTGTCCCACCTCATGTACGAGTTCCCCATTTTCTCCACCTATAGCCGCCTCACATCATGGTTTTGCTCTATAAAAATCCCCAGATAAGGACCCACTCTGGTCCACCTTCTGTTCTCTCAGAGAGGAGCTTTCTTTCTCCCAATAAATATATTCTGCTCTTAACCTTTGCTGTTCCTAAAATTCACTCTTCAGTTTTAGACAACCCAAACTCTGTCCAGGTAGATTTCAGATTAGGAATTTTATTTCCTTATACAATATGGAAGTTGTCCACCAAAATCATTGATAAGAGGTAAGAGTTTGCTTTTGTTTCATAGCCTCTGCATTGGGACTCATTTAGATAACAAATTCTTTTATCCGATGACATTTTTGGAAAGCATTCTTCTCTGTGAAACTGTATTATAAAAGTAAAAACTCTATAATGTTTTTTCCAGCTGTGAGAATTAATTAATATACTTGAAGTTATATATCAAAGCTTTCTGATACATAGCTGATATTCAATAACTATTTCTTTCTTATTTCCTCTTTTGCTTTATTTCCTCAGGCTAATCAAATTTCCAAACTAGAGTAAAAATTTTAGTTTGTATTAGCCCTCCAGGGTGATACCTAATCAGCCTGAAGCTAAACCACTTTGCCTTCGGCTTCCCATGCAAGTATCAGTTTAGATGACTGACTTAGAGAAATTATTGTTATAAATTAAATTGCAAGGGAGAGTTCATTAAATTAATGTCTATGTCTTATTTTTTAAAAGTTAGCAAAATTGTGTGTTGGGGGAGCTCACTACTAAAATCTCCTTGAGGGCCTGCAAGATAACTCAACAGTCTAAAGCACCTGATAGGCAAGATTAGGAAAGTGCAGGGACCACAGATTGATCCCAGCACCATATTCCATGCCAGCCCCACCCCCAGGGTGGGCTGAGCCAGCCACAGGGGAAAAAAAAGAAATAACAATGAAATGTCTTTTATTTGGAGTATATATAATTCAAGTGCAAAATGTTCAGAGAAACTCTGAATATCCTTCATATTCCCAATGGTAATTTTATACAATAAAGTATATATTTTATTTTAATAATTTTATAATCTCTCAAATGTTTGAATTTTGCATTTTTATTATTTTGCCCTGATATTTCTGTTATCTAATCTCAAATTATATGTATGTATATTACTTGTCATATAAATACTGAAATTTCACACTATCATGTTGTAAGTTCTTTTACTGATTTTTTGTTGCTCTAATTCCTATTGTTAGTTTCATTTTTTCACTTTTCCTTTAGTATCTTTCTTTTTCTCTTTGGTCAAATGTATTAAGATAATATTAAGCATTTCTTCTTTAAAAATACCCATGATTCTACGTTAATGATGTAATGATATTTGTCCCAAATAATAACAAGGTCCTTATACATCTGTGTATTGTATCTTTACAAGTTGCTTTGCATCATGGGGGGAATGCCCATGAAGTTTGATGCCTACTCTATAGTAACAACAAGATGTTTACACTGAAAGATGATCCTTAAGGGAGACATTCTCTTGAGTTTATATTCATTAATATATTTCATTTCTGTTTTACCAAAATTCTATATGTTTTAGAGAATAAAAGGAAGCACAATTACAACCTTTTAAAAAAAATGGTCTAAGAAAAAGAAGTTTGAGCAGAATATCTCTTAAGAATCTCTAGGAGGAGATAAAGGCTCTTAATTTCAAATTGTGCTTCTTCTTACAAATGAAGAGTTTCCAGGCAGCACAACCTCGTGAGATTTAGCCTTGCCAGGGGCTTTGCTTGTTGCCTCTCAACTCCAGCATTTTGAGCCTCAGGTAAAAATGTTAATTCTATTAGATCTAAGGAACAAAGGAGTTTTGATTCAGTGGAGGTTCCATCTTCCCAGCATTGTTAAATAAGTCCAAGGAAAGAGGAAATTGAAGACACAGAATAGCTTAGTGGAATACGTCATGCAACTTTCTAAAGAATTATCATGAAAGGAAGTCTGAAGCTATATCCATCAGTCTCACATATGTAGGGGAAAGGAAGAGTCTGGTACTGAACTTTTAAGTACCACATCATGAAGAAGGGTGTATGCACAGGGTGGTAGGAGTCACATGCTGACAAACACACCTCTTAAGTACTGAGAGCCTTGTGAAAACCTAATGACTCTCCGAATCTTATGGTTAAGCATAAAATGAAGTCAAAAATAAAACACAAATATAAAGTTCAAGTAAGGAAAATCTAGACCTGAGAGCTGGTTGAAGAATAATGGAGACAACCATGGAACAATTGATTTTAAAATGTGCTGGGTTCCTCTCTCGGTAGCATTTGATGGTTCCTAATGTCATTGTCTTTGCAACCGTGACTCCTAACTTGGAATATTGCTGCAATGTTTCTTCACTAATTTTCTTCTCATATTTCTATTTCTTTTAGATTACTTGGTTCTTTTATAATCCTTGTTCCTAACATATATATCATTTAATGCAAACTCTTGTTTCTTTGTTTGTTTTGTGACATTGTCTTTCTACGTAGTTCAGGATGGTCTTGAACTTGCAGTGATCTTCCTGACTCTAAGGCCAAATCTTGAAACTCGTGTTCTTCTATCCAAGTATCTGTTGGAGCTTATGAATGAAAAATTAAGTCTAGGGGATGCCAAAAACTTATTCTTGTCCTGCTCATGAGGAGAATGGAACGTGGAAACCCCCCCACTCTTTTCTGGTGTAGATGGAAGCCTAAGGCTGATGATGCATGTTCTTCTCCCTGTGCAATGTAGGATGCACTCAGGAGGAAAAGCCATCTGGGGAATTACAGTTTCCTCATTGCCCTCTTCTTGTCTTTGTCCTTCCAAGAACATTTTGAGCTTCTTACCCAACTCAGGTACAATGTAGTCAGCTATTACTGTTCCTGAAAACTTCCCTGCAGTCATTGTCCTGACTCAGATATAATGACTGAGTACTCAGTCTGTCTGCCTTGGGCCCTTTTTTGTGAAAAGCTGGTCATTGAGATCCCCTCCTGAACCTCTATTTTGTCTCTTGCTCTTTTTTTCTCACCTCATACCTAACACTTGGCAGGAGTAGAGGGACTCCCTGTACTGGTTCCTGGTAACTAACACCCTGCAAAGGTCTCTAACAAATATCTTCTAATTATAAATTAATTTCCACCAAAAATATCATTGTAATGTTATCAGTGGCATTGTAATATTAGCCTTGCAAAATATGTTTTTTGACTTATTTATTTGTATTTTAGGGAAGGGGCTACAGGGTGTACAGGGTCTCACTACTAGATTGGACTCATAGTTGTCTGCCTGTTTACAGCTTTCCAAGAGCTGGGATTATCAGCCTGCACCACCACATCCAGTCTCCATTGCACTCTCAGAGGGCAGGGGAGATAGCTCATTGGAATAAGTGCTTCCCTGGCAAGGGAAAGGTTCTGAGTTCAATCCCCACTACTGAAAAAAAATGCCATCTCAGAACATCCCATGGGAGGGGCCTGCACTGCAGGCCCAGGGATTGAAACCCTAGCCCTTACACCTGCTTGCAGGTTCTTTAATCCACTGTGGTATTTGACCAGCCCTATCCTTTCTTTTAAAAGAGGAAAAGAAGGCCACGAATAACAAGAACAAAGACAAACACAAAAACAAAACAACATAATACAGTAACAATGGTATAGAATTTCAAAATAAAAAGAATCGAAAATTAACAATGGTATTTACATTATGTGGTTATTATCAATTTGTTGCTCAGATTACCAGATATAGGCAGGCAAGATTGATCAAGCAATTTCACATTAACTCTTCCTTTCACTAAACCTTAATTATTTTCCTTGTTCTTTTAACTTTTTACTTTATTTTAAAGACTGGTTTCTGAAGAAAAAATGTCTAGGAGAAAAAATATACAAGCAATGGACCTATTCTGGTCTCATGTGAAAGAGAAAGTAGGGATAATTAGACTTAGAGCTCTCAAAGCTTGTAATCTATTAATGAAGGCATGTATGTTTTAGAAGTTTCTCAGTACTGCAGTTGAGGAATTTAACTGGGTCTGTTGTAAAAGAAGAGACATGGTGCAGCAGCTGCCAAGGATGCGGTGAGGGATTTGAATATTGCAGGAAAGTAAGGGGCTAGAATTTTAGGTATCAGAGCCTTTCAGTTCCTAAGTAGAATTAATTAAATTTAATTCCTGAAGGCCTAATGGTGTGACCTTTAGCCCGTGATATAACAATGACCACACTGATATTTATGTGATTCCATAAATCTCAGAATTCCATGAATCTAATTCTCAATAGCAACATTATTGAAATACCTTACATACATTTGATTGGACTCCTACATTGTGTACACGTGCAGTATGATTCTTTCCAACTATGAAAATACTGTAATAATTTGAAAGTATTCTACAGATATAATGAGATGGTAATGTTTTAACACCTGTTCCCAACCTATCTGTGGATCAAATCCATACCATTAAATGTAGAATCATTTTCTTTTGCACAGCATACCCTCAAATATCTACATCATGATTTATGTAGAGTATTAATATATGGTCAGCATTTAGCCGTACAAACAGTTACAGAAGTAATTTCATTTTAAACATGTATGTGTGTCATTAGTTGTGTGAGTGTGCATGTGTGTGCGTGTGTGCGGTGTGTGTGTGTGTGTGTATTGTGTTCCTAGGAGTGGAACACAGACTTCATACACACTGCACACTCATATTTCCACTGAGCACTATACACCAAATCCTGCCTTTTAATGTTTGAGTTGACTTTAATATGAAAATAGTGTACCATAGGGCTGGAAGAAAGCTAGTCGACTTTTCTTTTTTAAACATAGTGTCATCAGTAAGTGATCACGGGGTTAGATCACCTGTCTACTTGCTTTTCGCTATCTATTTGTCCTTTTATTCTTGTCTATACTTTCTTTTCTCGTTCACATTTCAGATTGATGAGGTTGGCTTAGCCACTGATGGATGTCAGCCTCTGTCCAGATAAGGTCCTCTATCTTTCTGAAAGAGTGGAATATGCCATTAGCGTGTGCATGCACACACACACACACACACACACACACACACACACACACACACCTGGAAGCTCTTCCATGTCACAGAAGTGGTAAGCAGCACTAAAGATAAATATTCTTTTAAAATTCTGTAGAAAAAGTAAACTCACTCTCTCCTCCTTTGATGTCATAGCACAGGACGCCTGGACTTCAGATGTTTGGAGATTCTCACCCGCACGTCAAGCACACGGGCAGTTTTATAGAAGATGCTAAAGTGAAGGCTTTCACCCCATTCAGCCGTGACACTATTTCCCTGGAGATAACGTCAGATCTTTAAGTGAGTTCTCAGTCTCACAAATGTGCCTGTTTTCAGTGCCAACCCAAAGCCCCTGTTTCCTTTACCTGTGCTTCTGAACAACTAGTCCTAAATTCCCTTTCCACAGCACCTGTTTTAGGTTTGATTAATTAGAAGTACTGGCTTGTCAAAGTCAGAGGGAAATTTAGTGACTTTTTATTTATAAAGAGTATTCCAAAGGATAAAGATAAAGATAAAGATAAAGATAAAGATAAAGATAAAGAACTGCTTAGGAAGAACTGTGGAGAATGGTGCACATGATGTCTATGCCCTTTCTGGACATAACTTATATGCTACTGTCTTCAGAAACTTGGGCGATCTATAGACTTTCTGAAACCTGTCGTTGGAGTTTCACATAGATTGCATTGCGTAGACAGTGCTAATAGACTAGCTGGAGAAACCAACCAAGTCCCCTCCATTTTTTTTTATTGTGTATCTAGCATTCCTTTCATCTAGTTAGGTAGCAAGTCTCATTTAGAAATGGGAGTCTTGAAGAACATCTACTACCCAAAAGGGTCAGTTGGAGAAAGACAGGAACCATAAGAGTTGCTATGACTAACCATGGGAAAGAAAAATTTTAGAATTGTACTGTTAACATTTATTGATGTACTGAAAAGAACAGTTAATGCTTATTTTTTTGTCAATTTTGCAAGCCTACATCTGGTAATGTGAACAACTATTGTGGAGATAACAATATACAGTATTGCTGGTTTAACAATATATCATTACTGATTTCCTATCATCTCAACTAGAAATTCTGTTTTAGAGGGCCAGCCTGATAGCTCAGCAGACTAAAGCACCTGCTTAGGCAGAACACAGAGGCCAGGATTTGATCCACTGTATGCAGTGCCGGCCCTGCCCACAGGGTGCACTGAGACAGCAATGGAGACTGGGCGTGGTGTCGTTCACGTGTAATCCCAGCACTTGGGAGGCTGAAAACCGGAGAATCACTACAAGTCCAATCTATGTAGTGAGACCCTGTAGACCCTGTAGATTCTGTCCTAAATACAGAGGGAAAAAAAAGAAATTATATTTCATTTTTAATGTTTTTTATTTTTTATTCTCTTTAAAATAAAAATATACAGTATCATATAGTATACAATATGCTACTATATATAACATTGTAGCAATGCAGAAAACACAAGACATTTTAGACTTGCTTGTGTAGAAAGATGGCTGAGGACAGGACCAAAGGAAGAGAAGAAACCAGGGCTTTTGTGTTGAGTATTTATGGTGTCTTTGAGGTAACTTGGGTACAACTGTGCTATCCAGGGCCAGGACTGCAATTAAAATAAATAGCAACATGTGAAGAGAGTATTGATCTTACAGTGATTAATACTTTTGTCCCAAGAGATTGATAATATAAGGAAAATAGATACTTCAATGGGAAACATTAGATAACATGCT
>NW_004524644.1:12551893-12555821 GCF_000260255.1 Octodon degus
CTCCTGCTTGCCATCCCATGAAGCTACTCTGTTTTCCCATTTTCGGTTTAATTATTCTTCTGATCAGCAGAAAGCATTCTGATGCTCCATCTGCCTTAAGTCAGCATCAGTAATTCATCTATTCTTTCATAAATATTTATTACAGTTCTCTGCACCACTTCCTATGCTGAACAGTCGAGATATACCCTGAACAAAGCCTTGTGTGATCCCTGTTCACACAAAATTTGAACTTAGGTGGAGAAAATATGAAATGGGCAGCATTCATAATGTGTGATAAATGTCACAACAATATTAATATTAAGATCTTCATTAGATAAAATATTGTGGGGTTTATCTTGTTAAAGAATAAAGGAACATCTCCTCAAAAAATTAAATGTAACCTTAGATGTAATGAATGCATTAAAAGATAAAGATAAGTGAGATAAATATAGGAAATCTATGAAAATAACTTCACACAAGTGTTAGCTTAGTGTACTTAAAGAGCTGAAACAGAGAATGCTAACACTTATAAAACAAATGAGAAGTTGCAAAAGTGTTAGGAAGTGAAATTATGCAACCCTCGTATGGCACAAAAGGGAGCTATTAATGGTCATCAATTTAAAAAGTAGAAACTTTTTATTAAAAATGCATGTGTTTTTGTCTTAATTGTCTGATTTGCTCTGTTTCTAACTGTATTTATATTTCTAGGTGCTGAGACAATTTCAAACTCAGTGTGTTCAAAGCTGAATGAATTATAGGAATAGAAAATTATGAAACTTCCCCTTTTGTTTTCATCAAGTGAAGGTAGACCTGACAGTTCACCATCATTTTGTGATGCTCCCTTCTTCCTTTGCTCATTAATCTAATCCTAATCCTTCATAAATTCTCTCAGTAATATTTTATGTATCCCATCTCCCCTCTTTGATTTTCACTGCCGTGTCAGTGATTTTAGAGCCCACATATATTTTAATAACTCTAAAGCCTAAGGCCAATTGCCTTTTCATATTCAAAAAGTCTTGATGGCCTCACAATTAGCTACAGAATAAATAAAAATAGGTAAATTTTAAAATACCTTTAATCTAGCCATATCTATTCACTAGTTTGCAAATAATTAGCCAGCACCTTTCTGAGCTTTAAGAAGCTATTTCTCCACATTTTTGCTTTTGCTTTCCTGACAACTTGGAATTCTCTTCTTATCTCACCTCTGCATGTCTAAATACTGCTTATCTTCTCAGACAGCACTCAAATGCTGCCTTACTCAGGATTCTCAAAGCCGACATATCACAACCTTCTAAAATTAAATTGGGAAGAGAATGGAATAACTTAATGTGGAGCAAGAAATCACCAAAAAGCATTAATATAGCTGTTAATCAGTGGAAAGCAAACAAGTGAACCAAAACAAAACAAGCAAACAAACCCCAGAGAGCCTCATACTGGATACACTTATATCACGCTGGTACAAAATTACTACCTGACCCAAAATTAAAGTATTATTTCAATAAATGTTTAGACAGCTAATAACAATTAAACTGATAAATACAAAAAGTAGTCTCCATACAATAAAATAGTACAAACATATAATTTGTTTCTTAATTCTATTACAGGTTTAAAAAAAGTTCTGGAAGAAATTCATTTAGCACTTAACACTTGTGATAGTAAAAGTATGATGAATCATGCATAAAACAGAATTTTCAACTGGGTGTTGGAAAGAAAATAATGGTGAGAGTTCAAGGAAACTATAAAAAGTTGAGGGATACAAAGCAAACCATACGGTCTTAACCACAATGTTATTACTTCATGCTTCTTCAAGAACCGAAGTCATTGTTTGTCAACTTTCAAGCATTTAGTGGTGCCACAGAATCTAAAAGTGGATTTCCAGTCCAGTAAATCATTTATTGTGTCCAAGACAAAATGGTTTCCTGAATTTCTGACATGAACATGAGTGGTTCTGGAAAGCTGTTCATTTATTACACACATGTACACACACACACACATATGCACATCCTTTCTTCTTTACTTTTTTTATATTTTTGAAGTGTGACTTCATGTTATACATACTAAAATGAGTAGCAAATTCAGTTTTGGATCTGATTATGATAAACTTATTATTTAACTGTTAAAAGATAAATCAAAATTTGGCAATAATACAATGAAATCCATTATTCTGTCTTCTTTCCTTCTGTGTTTTGCTCTCTGAAGTCAAAGTAATAAAATTTTAAACAGGGGAGCTGAGGAGATAGCTTGGCAGTCTAAGCACCTGCCTGGCAAGTGCAAGGACCCAGGTTTGATCCCCTGTACTGAATGCCGTCCCATACCTGCTTTGAAACCGGGAGTGGTGGGGCACCCTTGTAATCCAAGCCCTGGAGAGGCTGAGACAGGATGATCACTATGTGTCTGAGCTGTGTAAGAAGATATTGTACCAAGAAAATAAATGAATAAAAGATTATTTTTTAATTTTTTAAGTAGAAAAGCCCAAAGATAATGTGTAAGTTTTACATTGATGCCATTTTGAACAATGTGATGAAATCTTACATCATCTTAGCCTGCTTGCCTCTCTCCAGGGTATCCCTTGGCATACAGAACAGATGCCCCCAGTAGCTAATCTCCCAATAGGTTTCTCCATGGTCACATCCATCCCTGAGGTAGTGCGGTCCCTGAGTTGCAAGGCCTTGACCATTCCATTCACTTCTTCTCATTTGTAGGCATCCACATCACAAGGAGGATGAGTATAGCACAATGCGATAGCTGGTGAGAGCAAATTCATTCACTTTTTGTTTAGTATATTATTGTAACTGCTCTCATTTCATAGTAGTCAATCTCCTACCCTATCTAATTTACAAAGGAAACTATCACAGGTGTGCGTACAAAAGCCTAATTTACTGGGTGTTGGTATTGTTTGAGCTTTTAGCCTTTTATTTGGATCTTGAGACAGACTCTTGGTGGTAAGGGAAGGGCTATTTGCATTTTAAAAGGATGTTATTTGAGCCAAAAAAAATGTTATGTCATACTTATACAGCAGATATATAAAATACTACTATAACTTACACTATTATATTATAAAATGATGGAGATATTTTTTCTGGAAGAATATTGATAGTAAAGTAGAGTAAAATATTCCAACAAAATGGAAAAAACTCTCTGGAGAGACTTTCAATCTTATAAATTTATTCTAAGGTTTTTGTGGTAAGTACTCACTACTTTTGAAGGCTGTTAGTATTCCAAACACTTTAAAATTTTAAACAGAACTATAGAGTAATCAGGGTTACTTAAGCACTCCTGTAATCATGTTGCCAATCAGCACAGCAAAGTCTTCCAGAAGATTTCATTATCAGTAGCAGTGTGGTGAGCCTCAGTTCCTTTTTCCTTTTGCAAGCAGATATAAATAATAATCCATACCAATCTACAAGTGAAAAGAACTCTCAAGTACTTCTTCTTAGACAATCTCTTGAACTAGATTTTTCTTGGCAACCATTCAAGTTTAAAATATTCACAATGTAGGCAAAAACAACAATCACCAAGTTACAGCACATTAGCATTTACAGTAGATTTGGGTATGGAAAATGGTGAATCAAAACATTTTTTTCATAATTTTATTGATAAACAGATAGCAATGAGACAGTTTCAAATCAAATCGGTAGGACAGTTTCAATAACTAACAGACTGCATATATTCTTCTTAGTGTTTAATTGCTGTACAGGATGCGGACTTGAGATCCTATTTACAAATACAATTAGCACAAATCATTCTATTCATTAAGAGAATGTAACTATATATCTATCCTAACCACTTTGAATACTCAGATACAAAATGGACATCCATCTGTATACCCCTTTTTTTCTAAGTTCCGTTATTTGAATATTAGAGGTATGTAAACTCAGCAAAATATTCTAAAAGAGTCCAGTAGCCCGTAATAGCATTGGGTCTTGTTTAACTGGCAATGTCAGAAATT